>NC_089322.1:2337500-2425000 GCF_036669915.1 Pocillopora verrucosa | reverse complement strand
TGGGATAATTCGCAATGATTTCTAAAATTCTATTCTACTCACTGAGACTAGGCGAATATCGTTGAGAAAGTCTCGAAATGAAGTTGACAAAGAAGCGATTAAATATTTCAATTTGTTTATGCATTCTGTCTCTGTCACTCTCTGAACTATCAGAATTTCCTCAATCCATTTCTTGTTTCATTTTTCTTTGGAGTCGGAAAAGAAGATATATCTTAAGGCTATCGATTATTTTGGAAAATTCCTGGTTTCCTGACAATGGTAGCAATGATGTGAAAACTGCACTCCCGACTTTTATTTTTCCGTCACCACACCCCTCCCCCCCTCCATAATAGAAACCTTGATCATCGTCAAAAGACACGTGCCTGACTTCAAGCGGAAACCTAGTTATCGGCTTTTTGCAAAGTCAATAGAATCTTCTCCCTCAAAGGTATGCTTTTGAAACTCAGCCACCCTCCAGCGATGGAGTGTTAGCGCAGTGGCTGAGGTGTGACTGGGTACAAGCCTGACTGCCAATCCTGGATTGCAAGTTGTCAACCAAGATGAATAAGACAAGCCCCTTCCAGCTCAAGAGAAAAATGCCATTTTTATCGAGAGGTCCAATAACCTACCCCCCACCCCCACCCCCAAAGCTTTCCACACATAGCCATTTGCAACCCACCCTTGGATAGGTTAGTGGCTGGGTTGCACGCCACTAGCCTTAATGTTAAGCCCTGCATTTTCATCCGCAAAGCTGAGTTGAGGGTGAGTGATGCCTTGTATGAGGTAAATGAGAGGATAACTTTGGGTTGTGAAGAAGTTTCGTACAGATAATTGTCTGGTTTATCCTGCCATTGGTGTTGTGTTCGTTTTACAATAATCTATTTTGCAATAAAGTAAGAGATACTTGTAATCTTGTACTGTTAGTTTTTGCCATATATCAGCTTCCAAATCTCAATTTTTTCTAACGACAGCGATCATACGCTACTACATGAGGCAATTTAAGTCAAAACTGGAGCAATGAGATGCTTCTTCGCAGTGGAAGTAATAGATTACATGTCCGGTTCTTTGTTGTGTTCGATGCACATGGTCCTTGTGTGCATAAATATTCGCTTCTTTCACATTGCCAGGGTGGCACCCTGAACAGAGACTTCCGCAAGGCACGAACTGAGAAACGTCGAGCAAGTAGTATGGGATATGGCGGTACGAAACCACTTTAAAAAATTGATCTCTTAAAAACGCCAACTCTCTATACTACTTTCCATTTTATGGAAGCAAAAGATAGAAATATTTTTTTGGATATAAAAGATTGAAATACTCTCATTGCATCATTTTATAATATCAAAGCGTTGGAATATTGTGGGAGACTAACGATATGATCTCACTGCATTTTTCCACTGGCTTTGATGTACTCTATTCTTTTTCTTCTACTCACTAGTAACTCCGATCTCACAATCAATCAACCCAAATCACCTGTCATATTTCTGTACTTCCGTTACGAACCTATCAACAAATTCAATGTAACGCTTCAGTCACGACCGCCACTTGTGGGAATAAAATCTCCCAAGAAGGACAGATTTTCCTTTGAGTAACTACAAAATAAAGAGAAGCGTACTTTTGATTCATTGATCCACTTTATTTTTAGTCGTAGGTACGCGAAGCGTAGAAGCGATTATTCTTAGGAGTCAGAATATGCAAATTTGTCACTCACTCAGACGTAAACAGGTCGATATGTCAACGGCAGACCAATTGATATCGACTTTCCGAAATAATACCGGGACGCGTCTGTCGACTTTCCGAAGTAAATGCCGCGACGGTGAATTAGAATTGTTCTTTTCTTCGAGAAAGTTTCGACGTATACTCGTCGCAGTAAGCATGTGGTAGTAAGCTGTGTAGACGCTGAATGCGAGGAGTCTTTGACCCCTCGAGACGTTTGCCCGTCGATCCTCCAAGCTCACAGGGGGTTTATGAATAGTGAACCTTTTACGAGTGAATCTTATTAGCGACACTTTGATCGAACTCACGAGGGAACCTATGAGCACTCGAACATAAGGTTAAACAGAGACATTAGAAACATGAGTAGCATAACCAGTCCATAATATCCAACCAAAACACTCTTGTGGCGAAGCCGAACGAAACGCAGTCAGAAGACTGATCTGGTGGTCACAGAAATCATACAGGATCGAAGAAGTAGGTCAAAGTCCAATCGTATCAGCAAAGGCGTCCGTCGTGATAGTGAACCATCAAGATTACCGTGGAAGAAAATTCTGAACTTACTGAACTAGAGTGAAGCAATTAAGAGGTATGCAAGGTCTCATATTGTGCAAAGTTTACCACATTCGTCGGCGTTGAAAACGATTCTATCGCTTGATTACCATAACTATCTTAAAACCAGAATGTTTAGAGGCAAACCAGTTGGAATCACTCGTGCATAAGGTTTAA
Source organism: Pocillopora verrucosa (assembly GCF_036669915.1). Classification (NCBI taxonomy): domain Eukaryota; kingdom Metazoa; phylum Cnidaria; class Anthozoa; order Scleractinia; family Pocilloporidae; genus Pocillopora; species Pocillopora verrucosa. The sequence continues at coordinate 2,422,582 of NC_089322.1, read as the reverse complement.
GGTTGTATTTTGCTATTGGTCATGTTTATATTTTCAACAAGAACTGCAAAGCATAAAAAGACGTGTGAAGTATCAGTTATTTTTCATGATGAATTTGTACATGTTGTTCAATGTTATTTAATAAAGTATAAGAAACGAAATCACAAGTATTTTGTTTCAAGGGCAAAGTTACTTACAACAGGAGATATCGAGTTAAACGCTGGACCTGTTACTCAAGGAAATAATCCAAACCATCTTAATTAATTTTACAATCTCGATTAGCTCAACATGGCTTGAGAATATCAGATGTTCGTGGTGCAAGTGATTGTTTCTTAGAGTTGTGTTCCATCAGTTGTATGGTAAACCTAACTATCACATGAATGTTCGTAGCACTGGTGTTCAATATATCACAAACAATCCAGAAAGATTCATCAAAAGTAGTACAGACTATTCATGGTCAAGGTATTTAGCCAAAATGTCACACCAGGGTACATGGGCTAATACACATGTTATACAAGAATGGAGCAAGTTATTCATTCACAACCTGAAGCACATTCATACAAATTTTATGTCAGAAATCTGCTATAGTATATGATTTAACGGCAAAAAGTTAAGTTTAAGGAATGGTGTAGGTCAAACAATAGCCAAAATGTGAATTCTAACTGTCCATCCAACATCACCCCAGCAGTTCAAGGTAATTCTGAGTAGTTTCAACTCTATCCGAGGGTTACCCACTGGCTACCTATGTTTACTTGTAAAAGTGAATGTTTTTGTAAAGAGGAATTTACTTATCTTCAAAACTCATTCAAATGTAATGTACCCACAATTTATTCACAGTTTCCTTTGATTTCACATTTGATCATTTCTTGTGAACACATAAAATGATGCCTTTCTAGTACCCCCACAGTCATCAAAATATCTTCACAAAAGACAGATCCTGACTGGTTTATAGATCCTATAACAACAGAGGAACTTTGGAGACAAAATTATGCTGAATAGGGTAGGTGGGGGGGGGGGGGGAGCATCTCTCACACAAGTTCACCGCATGGCATGGGCAGTTACAGGCAGTTCAGGTGTCAATGGGAGCAGAGCAAGTTCCTTGTATAGTTGCACAACAACCAAGTTTGTTCAAATGGAATATCAGGTTACAGCTGCTGGACAACTAAGCTTAATTAAATGGAATAACAGGTCACATAAATTTTTCCTACACTCTACCAACTGAATTTGAATGATTAACCCTGATCAGGTAAATGTAGTCTGTGTGGGAAGGTTCTTAACCCTTCAACTCCCAAACCAAATTCTTAATTCTCCTTACTGTCAATCATACAACTGTTATAATGTTGGTTCAGAGAATTGAGTGTTGGATCAACTAATTATCCCCAAATTGATATTTTTCTTTTTTTTCATCACTTATTTGCTTGATATTGTATTGATACTATAAGGAGAAATTGTCTTGGTCAATCATGGGAGTTAAAGGGTTAAGAGGGAAATAGGGGTGAATGGGAAAAAAAAAACACTATTTTCTACAGTGCCTTTTTATAGTCTGTTTGTGACTGACAAAACCCCTAACCATTCACCTGAAAACCATGTGATCCCCAAAAGAGCCTCCAACCCCCCTCCCTTGATGATATAATGATAACTGGTTGCACATCATTCAAGTGTTCGTGTCTGGCCCTAACTTGACCCTTTAACTCCCAAGATCTCATAAGTGATTCTCTATACTGCCTGCCATACAGTTCTTGTTATGTTAGTTTGGAGAATTTGGTATAAGATCAAGTTATAATCCCCTAATTGATATTTTTCTTCACTCTCATCACTTGTCTGCTTGATATTGTAAGGAGAAATTCTGTCTTGGTCACTCATGGGATTTAAAGGGTTAAACACACGATGTTATTCAAAATTGTCATCTACCAGACAATCTGTAAACAAAATGTAAAAGGAGGAGTAACTTAATGGCCACTTGTGATAGTAAAAGTGACAAATCTCCCGAGAAAAACAGATTTTCTTTGAGTGACTACATTACAAAGAGAAACATGATTTTGATTCATTAACACACTTTTATTTTCCTTTCATTTAATAGCTAAAGCAAAAACTCACATTTTAAAATCCCCAATACTGAAATTAAAGAATGATCATTGCTTTATGTCACATGCAGCTTTTTCCTTGAGTAGAGTGGTTCAGTGTCTTTATTGAATGAAGATGTATCCAAATTCCTTGATATTTTTGTCTCTGTTGTCTGCACTCCACTAAGCTCTGTTTCCACACACATTTTCGTATCCTGATCCTCCTTCACCAGATCTGATTCTGGAATCAGGGGAACTGCAATCATTTTGTTCGTTGCCAATGACATCCATTCGTACCATGCTGAATCCATTACCTGCTACATGTGAATTGAACCCTTCTTGATTACATCATTGCTGCAGAGAGGCATCAGGACAATCAGCCTATTCCATGCATCCCAATCTAGCGAGGTAGCATGGTATTAACCATCAGCAATGAGGGCATACAGTGGAACTGCTTCCTGACCCAATTGCAAGAACCTTGTTACCCCATCAAACTTCATGCCAAGGCATATCTTGGTGAAGGAAGTGCTTCAGTAGGTTGGTAACAGGGTCTTCAAGTGATCCAATCTGGTGACTCCATTTTTGAGAGACTGAAGACCTGAAGGTAACTGAAGGTTTCCTGCAAGATAAGGAAATTTTCAACTTAGTATCCATTGCATTGGTATTACTTCACTTTGTTTTATGAGTGGTCCAGCAAACTTGCACTAATCTCTCACCTGGTCAGATGCTATACTTAACCCAATCATGATTTAACCCTTAAACCACTAAGAGCTGACTAGCATCTAATTTCTTCCTACATTATCAACCCTGAATCACCAGGAAGGTCAAGAGAGTAAAAGAAATGATCACTTACTGAAGAAGCTCTTGATTGCCAAACAAATGATTCTTATATATATATATATATATATATATATATATATATATATATATATATATAGCACAGTATGGAGAATGTACATTATGATCAGATGTTAGGGTGTAGAAGGCTAATCACTCAAGCCTTCCTGCTCTTTGAAAAGAAGTCTTTGTTTGTATTCTCAATTGGAGCTATTATTTAGTTATTGTGATTGTCTTTTGTGATTACTTTAAATACTCAATTGAAATGCGTGCTACATTTAAGAGTCACTCTCATCTCAAAGTCACAAAAGGCTGAGCCATGAGCTTAAAAAAGTTTCAGAAGACATTCTTGTTAATTAAAAGTGCCATATAAAGTGCCACAATATCTTTACTGTATGAACACTAGGAAAGCATTTTGACTAACTGCAATATATCTAGCAAGGATTACTTAATGTGATCTCCTTTAGAACAAAAACTGAATCAAAAGAAGCACTATGAAACAAACAGGAGTGGGCAAAATTAGAGAGAATATCAAAAACTTAAAAAACAGTTTCCCCATTAGGAACCCCTCCTTATTTATCTCCTGGGGATGGGGGTGTCAGAAGATTTTGGGGAGAATCACACAGTTTTCAGCACAGGGGTTATTACAATATTACAGAGCCCTTGAGGTGGGGGAAAGAGAATCAGGCAAATTTTATTGGACACAACAAAAACCGTGCCACCTCCCTTCCCTTTCCTAGGCGATAAAGAGTGAACATCCTATTAGTTAATGGGATTTTGGAGCCTCAACATGTTTGCATTACCTGTTTGTCATTGATCTTCATGACCAGCGTCCATCCTCCACCAATGCTGTCTCCAAACTCTTCCCCATTCATGGAACAGTACACAGACAGATCTTCATTGCCTAATGTCAGGGTATAGGCCTCACTTGGGCTGCCTCTGAGAAGAGAGCATCAGTGTGGCATGTCTGTTGACTCCTGTGCAGTAGTTATTTGGAATGTCATGCAACACATGGTGTCCTGCGAGACTGAAGACCTGAAGGTAACTGAAGGTTTCTTGCAAGATAAAGAAATTTTCAACTTAGTATCCATTACATTGGTATCGCTTCACTTTGGTCTATAAGTGGTCCAGCAAACTTGCACTAATCTCTCACTCTGTCAGATGCTATACTCAACCCAATGGTGACAACCCTTTAACCACTGAGAGCTGATTAGCATCTAATTTCTCCTTACACTATCAACCATGAAGCAAACAGGAAGATCATGAGGGTAAAGGAAATAATCACCAACTGAAGAAGCTCTTAATTGCCAAACAAATTATTCTTGTATATATAGAACAGTATGGAGAATATACATAATGATGTTGGAGTGTAGTAGGTTAATCACTCAAGCCTTCCTGCTCTTTGAAAAGTAGGCTTTGCTTTTGTTTTCATTTGGAGTTATTATTTAATCATCATGATTGTCTTCTGTGATCACTTTAAATACTCAATTTAAATGCACGCCACATTTAAGAGTCACTAGATCATTTCAAAGGGCTGAATCACGAATTCAAGAAAATCTCAGAGGATGTCCTTGTTTATTAAAAAGTGCCACAATATCTTTACTGTATGAAGACTAAGAAAGCATTAATTTTTGACCAACTGCTTCATATCTAAGATGGCTTAATGCCTCCAAAACAAAACAAAAACTGACTCAAAAGAGGCACTGTGAAACAAACAGGAGTGGGCAAAATTAGAGAGAAGACAAATTTAGTACAAAAAAAAAAACAAAACAAAAAAAAACTATGCCCCCATTAGGGACCAGTCATAATTTATCACCTAAAGTTTGTTTTGAAAATTGAAAGCAATATGTGGGCAATTTAATGGATTCTTTATTATAAAACAAATAGAGAAGCCTTGACAGTGCTCTGTTCTATTGTAAAGCACTGGGCCCTTTAACTCCCATGAGTGACCAAGACAGAATTTCTCCTTATATCTTTACAACATCAAGTAGACATTTGATGAGAACAAAGAAAAATATCAATTAGTAGATTGTAAGTTGATACAATACCAAATTCTCAAACTTACATCACAAGAACTGAATGGCAGACAGTAAGGAGAATTAATAGTGAGATCTTGGGAGTTAAAGGGTTAAGAAGCGGCTTGAGCACTCAAGCACTTCTTTAATACTCTTGCTGCTTCCTACATGCTTTACAACAACTGTTTCTTCTGTAAAATACCCACCAGCCCTCAATCCTTTGTTTCACTGGAGATGACCCATACCTGTGTGCTTCTGCATCTTGTTGAAGTGTACATTGTAGAGCTGCCATTACACCATTTTCTGTTTCACAGTCAGTCCTCAGTTTCACTGGACAGCCTTCTAACCCTGCAACACAATTCAAATAAAAATTGAAAATAATAAATTTCTGAATGGTTGTTCAACCTTGTGACTGTTAGCCACATTATTTTCTGACTCCATCCATCAATACAACCACATATTGGAAATCCTGGGCCACTAAGTTCATTCATGATTTGTTCCTAGACAACGTTCATGTCAAAATATGGCAACCTTCTCCTTAAAGTTAAAATGCTTCAACCTACAAACTGTACTTTTTCAATGTTTGTACACGCGTCGCAATGCCATGACACTTCGCTAAAAATTTAGTGATACCTTAAGACGTATATACTCTTGAAAAATACTATGAAGTTATGCTTTCTTCTTCTGGATGATCGCTTACTGAACTTGAAGAAGCCAATTTAGCTCAACTCCTCAACATGAATGGTACAAATATGGCACCTTAATTGGCAGCATGTAGCCAGAGCTAGTCCCAGGTTCTGGTCACTTTCAGCAACAGGCTTACTCACCAGTACTTTGAAATTTTGTTGTGTTTCACTTCATTTTGGTTTGTTTTAGTTGTGTGTTTGCAGTGTTCCTATTTGGTTTGTTCATTTTTGTTGTGTTTTGGAAAAGATTGTTGAATTTCATAAGAGAAATTGAGATGTGATAAAAAGTAGATAAATTCAGATATTCCAAACTATTATTTTAGCGATCAATTTTTATCCAACCGAAATTCCAAACCTTTGGATAACCTGAAAGCCATGATGAAAATTTAATGTAAATGACAGAAACAATCTTCTAGCATCAGCACCAATGGCAAGATAAACCAAAAAGATGACTGCACAAAATTTCATAGCTGCCATTTAACTGTCTTAAATACCCCTTGATTTCAGTGAGTCTCGAAAAAAAAATTGAGTAATACTGCAAACCCCATCCTATCAACCCTTGAAACACCCGTGACATTCTTTGCAATTTCTCCTTACTTGAATCCATTCTCCATCCTAATGCTTTGTTGAGAGAATTTCCACCTTGATCAGACCAATCTTAATAGACTGTTTTTATCGATTTGCTGCAACCAACCGACCAATAGCAATTATTCTGTTTACAGTAATGGAATTCTTCGCATTTACTAGCAAACATCAAATAATCATCGACACCAACGACACGTCAGTCAGTGTAACTTGTCAAATCTTTAACGAATTTTCTATTAAGTTAGACATTGTAGCCAAATGAGTAATGCATTAATGAAAGACTTTTCATTTAAAGTGTAGGCAGAGTCACTATGGTGATGCCCACCTTAAGGCAAAAACCTAGACATCAGGTTTTTGCAGTGTCAATAGAGCCCCCTCTCCCACAAAGGCATGCTTTTGACACTTGACCACAAGCCCATTCCAGCCTCAAAGAAAACTGCCAGTTAGACAAGGAGTCCAATAACATACCCTCCCCACTCCTAGAGCTTTCCACACAGAGCCATTTGCAACCCATCCTTGGATAGGTTAGTGGCTGGGCTTGACATTTAGCACTCTGCACAGGTTGCTGTAAAAAATCACACACAAACAATCAAACTACATAAAATATAGAGCATTCAACCATTTCCAACAAAGACAACACTCCAAGTGGTGTCTCACAAGCCCAGTAAACCACTCATACAAGTACAGACATGATAATAATTACATATAATACACAATTTTAAAACTAATAAAATGTAGAAGATAATTCTCAAATAATAACTATGGCTTTTTCTATTGCAGTGACCTGAAAAAATCTTTGGACTTTCAAACTGTCACGTTCCGTTACAGTATCATGATGGAATTTACTTCAATTTTCAGCCCTTGGGGATTGAAGATAGTACTACTATGCTTGGATTCAGAAATAGCCCCACAGTGCACTGTAAAATAAAAAGAGTTGATTTGGCCCAAATGTTGAGTTTCTTGGGGCCAAAACAAGCGCGTCTAGTTTGGCACTGGCTTGGGGTCAATTCAGCCCCACTGAAATGGGGCTGTTTTTGGCACCATTTTTGAGCTAAATTGACTCAATTGTAAGGGCCAAATTATTATTATTATTATTATTATTAAATTTAAATTTATACCGCGCAGTTTCTATAAAAATATTCAACTGCGCCTTACAATAAATATTAAATTAGAAATTAAAATAGAAGTTCAAAATTACAATTCTAAAATAATGCAATTCAATTATAAAAACTATAGAACTAATTAAACGCCCTATTAAATAAAAAAGTTTTAAGTCTAATTTTAAAAATATCTAAACTGGAAATAGATCTTATTGTGGTAGGAAGCGAATTCCAAAGTCTAGGGGCGGCACAACTAAACGATCTATCTGCCAGGGTCTTCTTGGATATTATCTTCGGGAAAGTTAATAAAGCTGCAGAGTCATCGTTGCGCCTTAAATTATACCTAGATGGCGGCAAGATAGATATTAAATGGCGCAAGTAATCGGGCGCCATACCATGCAATACCTTAAATGTAAGAAGAATTATTTTATATTCGATACGATAACAAACAGGCAGCCAATGTAATTCGTGAAGTAGAGGCGTGATGTGGCACGACTTTGGAGCACAATATACCAAACGGGCACTAGCATTCATAACACGCTGGAGTTTAGACAACTGATATTTCGGTAACCCATACAAAAGGCTGTTGCAATAATCAAGTCTGCTTGTTATAAACGCATGAACTAGTGTTTCAGTGCTACTTCTAGATAAGTACTTCCTAATATGTCTGATATTATAAAGATAATAAAATGAGCTGCTGCATGTTTTGGTAATATGTACATCCATATTCAAATGCGGATCAAACCATGTGCCCAGATTACAGACTGATGAAGAAGGACTAATATTATAATCTCCGACTCTGATGCCATCGATAGACACCTTTGTGAGCTGCTTCCGTGTCCCAACAAGCATAAAATCAGTCTTGACATCATTTAGCATTAATTTCCTCACACACATCCACTGTCTAATGTCACGAATACAATTTTCAATGGCAGTGACCGCATCCAACTCACCAGTGCCAACACTAGGACTAAAGGACAGATACAACTGAGTATCGTCCGCGTAAGCATGCGCAGTTGGTAAATGGGACTCCAGGAGAGAAAACAAATCACTTGAATAGATAGTAAACAAAAGCGGGCCGAGGCAAGAACCTTGAGGTACACCCCACTTCAAATCAAATGACTGCGAAAGCGTCTCTTTTATGCAAATTCTTTGAGATCTCCCTTCCAAATAAGACTTGAACCACGAAAGAGCAGAGCCGCAAACACCTAGTTTCGTCTGAAGGGCTTTTAATAAAATCTTGTGGTCAACAGTGTCAAAGGCGGCACTCAAGTCTAATAACACCAAGAGTGATACATGCCCCTTGTTCATATTCATTAGCAAATCGTTTTTTACTTTTAACAATGCAGTCTCAGTGCTGTGATGGGAACGATAAGCAGATTGAAGCTGAGGGAAGAGATTGTTCTTAATCATGTGACACTGAATCTGATTGGCTACCACACGTTCAGTAAGTTTGGACACAAATTGCAAGTTGCTAATTGGTCGAAAATTCTTGAAAAGAGGATCAAGACCAGGCTTTTTCAATAATGGATGTACCACAGCAGTTTTCCAGGCGTCAGGAAAATATCCAGTTCGTAAGGACAAATTAACCATATTCGTTATTACAGAAAGGAGTGGGTCAAGGCAGGCAGATAACAGAGTCGCAGGTATTGGATCCAAGATGCAAGTTTTTTTCTTCCCTGATGTAATCATATCACGTATTGCTACAGCCGTTGTACATTGAAAATCAGACAGTACAATATCGCTAGGTTCAGATACCAGATCAGGCTCCGACGTCGACAGAAGATGCGATGGAGAGATACCTTCCAACTTTGACCTTATATTAGCAATCTTGGTAATAAAAAACTCGCCCATGTCATTTGCAAGCAGAGAAACGTCAGTATGAGGAGGAAGAGCTCTATCCGGCTGCATATTCAGTAGACTCTTACTTGCCATAAACAGCCTCCGCTGGTCAGAACTATTATCTTCAATGAATTGATTGTAGTAGACACGACGTGCCTCATTCATCAAGTTCACCACACGATTTCTTTCCTTTTTAAAAGCAGCACGATCTGCAGATAGGCCAGTAATTCTCCACTTCTTTTCAGCCTTTCGTCTCGACCGTTTAGCTTTTCTGATATCTTCATTAAACCACGGTGCTCGAGGCCGAACAACAATATCACGGGACAAGACAGGTGCATAGATATCTAGTATAGATCTTAGTGTCTCATTGTAACAATTGACTAGGGTATCCAAGTCGTCCGATGGGTCAAGACAGAGCTGAGAAGAGCAAATCGTCTCGGAAAATTGATCACGGTCAATTGATTTAATTTTTCTGAACTGCAGATGTTTGATGGCCACCGGAGGTCTTTCAGGTTTTAGTTGACAGAAGACTGGGAAATGGTCAGAAAACAACTCACCAGTGTAGGGGCACCCAGCAATGATGTTATCAGATATACGAGTGATGATCAAATCCAGTGTGTGACCATTGGACCATGAGAAGGGCCAATTTGGAAAATACTGGGGCCACATTAGAATTTAAAGGGTGCCAAAATGGCCCCCGAAATTTCAGCCCTCTCACAAACGACCCCCTTAAAAATTGCCAATTCAGCTCCAATGTGGGCCACTTCAGAAGTAGAGGGCTGTTTTCTCTCCGTGCTGATTTCCCCCCTTACAGTCATAATGAAAACATACCACATGCTTTATCTTTCACACACTTGTTGATTAGGGTATAAATATTGTTTATGTAAAAACCTTTTACATTGCATGATTTTACAGTTATCAAGAATCTTAATTGTGGTATAAAACAGACAAACTTTGAAACATCGTGCGAAAGAATAGAACATATATACATATTTAACATTAATTCAACCATTTTCTAAAATAGATCTCTTCCCTAAATCAGTATACTTCTTAACAGTGCAAGCATTGCAAGAAATTACACCCAAGAGACACTTGTGAGTAAAGCTTCCCTTTCCAGTGACTTAGCAAATGTGATAATGTAAAGACAAAAGCAACAAATGGTCCAGTTCCTGCACAAGAATATAGATGTTGTTTGATTTGTGTATACCAAAAACAAAGAGCCTTAGAGCAGCATTTAGTACTCTTCTAGTGGATGTGAGAATACATGCACTCATATTGCTACTATAGATATTATCAAAATATAAACTTTCAGCAAGTACTACCTGAGGCATTTGCCAAGTCATTGAAAATAGAGGAAATAGTTACAAGAGTCTGCCTGTGCCCAATTTCAATTTATGCTTGCTCTAAAAAAGTCAAAATTGCCTTTGATTGATTATAAGAAACATTGAAAATATAAATGAGCCGAGTTACCCAATGAGAGTATCCAGAATTTTTTCTTACGGGAGGTGACAAATTACACTTCCCTCTGTTACTATATACAAGAGATTGATGTATTGAAGATCTCCAACAATTACAATTTGTGCTGGACATAATCTCTGATTACTGAATCAACATCAGCTTCACTATGCAATAAAAAAACGTTTTACAACCATATTTAAATAAAGCCAAAGTGCAAAAAGTGCATGTAGCCTGTAAAAATTGCCTGCTAGTCTGCCATTTTTAGTTGACACTTTTCCCTCAGTTCATTTTATTTACTCAGATTACTCCTCTCATTTTGATTTATTTACTCATATATATATATATATATGTATGTATATGTTTTTTTCCAAAACTATAAGCCTAAACACAAGAAATTGAAGTGGAAATTTGGCTCCATGCTTGTAATTTGTCTCCCTTTCAAGGCTTGAAAAAATAATGCATGACTCCCAAAATATCTGAAAAGAATCAGCTATTTGATGTGCAATATTTATCTAATGGTTTGACAACAGGAAATTTAAAAAAAAATTGCTCAATCAAAAAAACTGAATAAAAAGAAGGCAAAATGAAATACAACCCCTAAGTAATTGAAACTTTGTATCTGGACTTCATAAGGAAATGGGCTCAGAAATTTAAGCTGTTCATTTTTGTACCAAGGTAGCAGTTTTCTGGACTCATACCTCCAAAATGGTCACAACTTCATTCAATGCATATGTCAGAGTGATTATTCTGCACCTTTTTAGTTTAAGGCAAGAGATTCAGCACCACAAAATTGTCTCCAGCCAGCCATACAAGGTTTCTGGTGACATATTCCTCCTGGATATCCAACTCTACTGAGGCAGAGAACTGTACAAAAAATAAACAAATGAGAAAATTAATTTGTTGTTGGAGAACAATAATTTTTTGCAACTACAAAGTTTCCATATATGTAAACAAACTGTGCATAAAAAGAAAAAAAACACAATTATGGTTCAATGATCATCAATGATGTACTTTCACCAAACTATATATGTAGCTATCAAGAAAAGAAATCATACCTCTAGGCACTTCAGCTTTATTACAGTATTCATGAATTAATAAGGATTGCTTTTAGACTTAAAAAATACAAAAGAAGACTTTCTCACCCTCGACGGTAGTTGGAATTTTGAAAGCCATCCAGGAGGAACCTAGGTAAATATTTGTTTTCCAAAATATTTAACTGTCTGATAACATCCTATAAATTCGCTAATTTTTTTAATTTACCACATTTAAACATTGGGTTTACTTTACTCTGTGCATAGCGCAAGTAAATACGTTTCTAGTATATTCCAATAAAAATATAGCAAATCGCACCATTTTTTGTGGGTGCTTTCCCTAACATTTCTCCTCTTTAACTGACCAAATTAATGACACCTTGTGTTTTCCTTTGGGGTAAAATCGAAAGAGAGTAATCGATGATGTATTCTTCACCATCCTACTAAGTATAATATATAGGAACTTACTTAGACATTACTCAGTTCTGTTGACTCTTTCATAAAACAGAGATCCTTGGGCGATTTACTCTTTTCTTTCGGTGCCGATGTCACTTCTAAACTCGCTCTTTGAAACGTCTTACTCGAAAGACTTGATACAAACAAAGACATAGACATAAAAATATTAGTTAATCTTTGCAAGAAAAAGATTAGGAATTCAGAGTGAGAGATTCTAAAATCGGAGAATCTTGAAATAAGTCAAATCCATCTTATACAAACGCAGTATTCGAAACGTAGCCGTCCCTATCTCTCGACGCCAAAATTAGAACACATGACCCTAGTTGTGAAACCGCTGAGACTCAACAAGGCTCAGGGGAAAAGGCGAAACCACGCATGCATTAAATTATCTGTAATAATCGTACCGACGAAGAATTCGTGTCTTCTCTCGGTTCAGCATTCATTGAAATCAATTTCCTGAGAATAGAGAAGCAGTACCTTGATTCGTCTGCTTCTTAGGCAATGACAACGAGATCTTGGCCATCGCAACCATTCTTCTCTGCAATACAAGATACGCACAAAAATCAATGGAGCGGTCAAGTTTGTGTATATAAAGTTGCAATAAAACGTATTGTTAAGCAAATTTCTTTCGCTTACCCATCCTTTCTTGAGTCTCATTCCATGCGACTGGAGCCAAGAAACAACCTCTTCAGTGATGGAACTCGCAGCTATAATTCATCACTGTGTCCGACGCACGCGGTCAAGGTTCTAATGTGGTACGCAGAAGAAGCTGCTAAGACGCACTAGCAAAAGAAGGACGCATTTTGGAGAGAAATCTCTTATATAACAAAATTCTACTTATTAAAAAAATGCACAGCTTAAAGTTGAGTAAGCCAATCAATAGTTTATTGGGCCGGTTTCGACCGTGTGAAAGATCTACTTTTACCGCTATATGGCCCCTATAACATTCCCGAATCCTTACGTTCTTGTGTCGTTCAAGCCGTGATGGGACTTCTATGTGACCAAAATTGTTGACAGTTTTGGATTGATTATCAGTCATTTCAAGAATTGCACCTTCTTAGGGCCAAATTGGTAAATCCTACCAATAAAAGTTCCAAAGTGGCATTCATTTGGGCCAATTCAGATTTTGGAGAGGTCGAAATGGTACCTGTTCGACCCGTTTTGGCTTAAATAGTCCAAAACGAACCTCGTGGGGGCCAAATTATCCCTCAAGACATTGGGGGCCAATTCGGCTTTTTGGGTCAGTTTAGCTCTCTTTATTTTACAGTGTGATTGCAAAGATTTGAAACTTAATGTGGGAATACTACCCATCAGCAATCGTTTTCTCCCGATCAACCGTCATCGTGCAAATTAACTTTCTTCTTTCAGTAGAAACTTTTAAGCTAAAGCTGAGCGAGACAAAACAAGTCTTTGAAACCTAACCTTGAGTTTTTATAATTCAAAGGAAGCCTCGTCACCCTTCTCTTTCACTTAGGAATCCCTCAAAGAAGGATATTAATTAGTTGCAGTGGCTTTCAGAAGTGAAGCAATTGGGAGAGAGTTGAAACAAGCCTCCTTACTCGCCTAGAAATGTCTTTTTTTTACATAACTTCATCATACTATCTTGAATGGGAAGTTTTACTGTACGAATCTTTGCCCAACCGAATTTCGAAAATGTTACTGGAATTGGACTACATACTTCATTTGAAGAACTGAATGATATAATCATACTCTCTGTTACAAGTCAGTTCCCTGAGAAGTATTTTCGACTGAACAAGTTATGCAAAATGTCTTCGGAATATGTCGAGATTAAATATATCAGTTGTACTACAGTACTCATTCAGTACTGATTCAGCTGGAAATTTATCCAACTTTTTGTTCCCGAAAGTTTTCGTATGATCATTCTCAGTTATCCATTTTCAAAATTACTTTTCTCACCAACCCCTCCTTCACGGGATCAGCTTGCGTACAAAGACTGGTGGACTTGCAGAAGGTGATTTGGTTCTTTATTTCCAGTATGTCTACTTTCCAACATTGCCAGTATTAAGTGAAACGCTTCGCCACAATTATAAGATTGTATTTTACAACTCAAACATGTGGCGTAAAAAATCTCAAAACACAAAAAATGTATCAGTTTTTTTGAGTCAGATATTATCTAACACATTTACATTTACTCTGAATTTAAGCTTCGTTCCCCTAAGATCTTCCGTTGTAGAATTCTGGGTACATCGATACTACCCACTTCGGTACAAGACGACCACAATTACGGCATGTTATCGTGGCGCAAATAACTCTCACATAACGGGTTTCATAGCGTTTAATGATTCCGCGTGGATGTTTAATTGCGAAAGTGCCTATTCCATCATGAAAGTAGCAGTGGTATATCAATCTTCCAAATCGCCCAGGTTCTCCTCTCAGAATACCTGCCCGAAGCATGGCTTTGAATTCTTCTAGGACCATCCGTACTGAAATGCCGCGGTAAAAGAAGGAAACGTACTGATCACCTCCTCGGTTGAAATGTTTGTGGATGATTTTGTCCTTCTTTTCCCTCTCCAGTTCAATGGGAATATCCATGCATTCGTAACAACCGAAGGAACCCATGGCCAAAGTAAGTTCTTCCCAATGGAATAAAGGGGTAAGTTTCTAAAGAAACTGTGGTGTAAAGAGTAAAACAGCTGACGTGGAAGCGTTAGTCCGAAAGGGCGAAGGCCTTGTAGAGACCAGTCCCCTTCCGCGCGGCTATCCATATAAGTTTGACTTTCGCGCGGATCATGCAAACATAACGATGTTAGCTTGAGCAAAAGGTAATCGCAAGTACTTTCTGAAGCAGCCGTATTCCAAAATCGCCAGGTAAATTGCTCTTTCGTCGAGTGTCCCGTGTTCCTTATGTTATCAGTATTGTCTATTTTTTTTATTTTTCTAGCGCATTCTTCATCGTATGCAAGTAAAAATACATTGGGAATCCTCGGGAGTGGTCTTTTCCACACCCGGTCAAATTCTGGCGGCGACACAGTTGGAATTCCACCACAAAAGCTGTATGCATGCCTTTGCAAGCATGTCCGCCATCTTGTATCCTTCCCTCTTGGCAAAGGACATTTTGCTTCAAGAGTCAACTACCACTCAAATTCGGATTGCAGCTTTCACTTGATTCGTCTGATTGTTAGCGGCGATATTACTGAAAATCCACGGCTCGAAAAGTGCGTCGTTTGCCTCAAAACTGTTGCTTGAAACCATCGAGCATTAAGTTGCGACCAGTGTGACTCATGGTGCCACATAAAGTGTGGTGATGTTACTCCAAAGCAGTACATAGACTTCCAACAGATGGATGACTTTAGCTGGATCTGTCCACCCTGTCTATTATCAGTTCTTTTCTCCTCTAATAAAACATTGAACTCGACATTAAACTCGTCTATTGACTCCTCTATGGTCTCTAGTGGCGAATCTCAGGTGGATGAAATAGCCAATTACAAGACAAATGTATTGTCTCATTATAAGTACAACATATTTATAGCCCGCATAAACATTAATAGTATTTGGAACAAGATTGATGCAGTTAAATTACTGCTGAATGAAGGCCTATTTCACATTCTTGCCATCTCGGAAACCAAGTTGGACTCTACATATAATAGCTTTCATCTGCAATATCCACATTATAGGATGTTGTGGCGGGATCGGAAAAAGGGAGGCGGTGGCCTGTTGGTGTACATCAAGAACATTGTTTCTGCCTGTAGGAGATCGAAATTGGAACCAACAAATATATATGGAGTCTATATGTATCGATGGAAAGGGCCATAACAACTCAAGATTCATTGTTCTAGCATGCTACAGGTTTCCAACCAAAAACAAGCCAATTGATTTTCTTCCATCATTATTTCCTGCGGCCGAATATTTGTACAACATCAGATATGAACTGCTCATCATTAGTGATCTGAATTTTAACATGCTTGCTGCTGAAACTTCTGAGCCAGATCCTCACTTAGTTGAGTTTTGAGACCGTTTTTGTATGTCTAATATAATTACTGAACCGACTCCAGAAACTAACTGCTCTATATCCCTGACTGACCTCATCTTTACTGGTGACCCGGAATGCTTTGCCTTAAGTGGAAAAATGAAATTAGGTCTCAGTGACCACGACCTCAACTTCACTATTGGGAAGCAGAAAATTTTTCGACCCTCACCAAAGTCCATTGAATATCGAAGTAGGAGGGGTTTCGAAAGAGATTACTATATAGCTGATCTTAGTACAATCCCCTGGTATTCAGTCAACATTTATGATGAAATTGATGATATTTACGAGCACTGGCATCATCTATTTATCAAAGCTGTTGATCAGCACCTGCCATTCAAAAGGAAATGCATCAGAGGCGATCAGCTGCCCTAGATTACTCCTGAGATCACCTCTGCAATTTACAGGCGTAACATCCTTTTCACTAGTAGATCTAAACAGCCTTACTGGCCCAAAGAGTGCAATGGAGCCGGAGAGATTAATATCTCCCATTAACATATACCTTTCTAAAAGTGCCACGGGACCTTCGCTTTCCAAAAGCGTCGAAGGGCTCCATACACGTGTTTCTGGTCAAGCAAGAGCCCGAATGTATCGCCTAGATAAGCATTGATGGTATTTCTGAACGTATTCACTGAAATAAGCCTGAGAACGATGTCCTTCGAGCGAACTTTAAGGCATATCTGGTCCAGTGGTTGCGTTCTCTGAAAGGTTCGCATGATAGCGATCAACTGACTTTCGAGACTTTGCTTGAAAGTGCCTCAATGAACTGGAGAAGTAGACGAACTTACGGATCAGTGTAGGAGACACCGTCCATGTAAGAAAAAATGTAAATTCTTTAAGAACTCGGCGAGTCCTAAGCGAAACTCAGCTGAAAAAAACTTGCGGTAAATATCAGTGTTGCTTAATTTTACCGCGAACGAAAAAAAAAAGTCTGGAAAGGGAAAGTATGTTTTGGCAAAAAGTAAGCAAAGTATGTTTAAGTTCCGTTTCCCAGAGGGTTTAAACTAAAACACTTTATTTGAATCGGCTTTTCTAAGGTTATGCGTATTAATAATGCATAAGATTTCTATTCGACTTTGTGGAGGAACACAAATGATTCTCCTCCTCGTAATTCTCTGTGTGCGTCTTTGGTGCGTGCTTGAAGAGGATATTTAAATACGAACAATGAAGACGAACCGCGCATCATTCTAATATATGGGAGAAATTACTAAAACCGTAATTTAATTCTAGAATGTAACGACGGATAAGAAATTTGATCTGAGTAATGATGAACTATTCTCATATTCTATCTCCTGATTGCCGATCCAAAGGCTGACGCGAATTCACATCTGATTATTTCTATTTCGAGTTAAGATACCTTTGGAGAGTATCACAAGCCATCTGGAAAAAGTTCAAACGTCTATGAATAAATTATAAGACAGCTTCTAAACTAAATACACAAAGCAAACAACTCCGCGTAGCCGCGTTGCTAATGTTAGTGGGCCTGCTGTATTGGGCGTTTACGATAGAAGAAAAGAAAGAAGATAAAGATGTAGTACTGCAGCTATCAGAAGAATACTGTGGCGGGGAGACGAACGAAACGTACGAACGGTATGTAATCAATAAACGTAATCAACAACGAGGTGAGTCATTTGACGAAGATATATAACTTAGGAGAACTGAGTGATAACCTCTTGAGAGATCGCATAGTCCTAGGATTACTAGATGACACAACCCGAAAGAAACTGCTTGCTGAGCACAAACTGACTCTCGATAAAAGCATCCATATTTGTCGAGCAAATGAAACGACAACGAAGCAATTTTGAAAAAATAACAAGTGATGAAATAAGTGCTGTTACACGTCGCGATGCCCGCAGCGAAATAACAGTGGCAGCTCGTGGCAAAGCAACGTCCCACATAATAAAGGCTTCGGCTCGGGACAGCGCGACTCGGATCCTCCTCAAATCAAATGCAAGTTCTGCCTAAAGATCCACATAAGAAAGAAAGAATTATGTGCAGTCTGGCAGAAACACTGTCAAGATTGTGGTGCTCTAAACCACTTTCCGGGATCGTCCGTGTGCAGAAAGCCTGTAAAGAGCAAACCAATACACGGAGTAGACGAATTGTCCGATTATTCAGTTGATTATTTTCTTAATGTAGAGTCTGTCAGCGCGATTAAAGCGGAGGAGTGCCAGCGCAAGATCATTGCTATAATGCGCCTGAGAGAGACAAATGTGGTGCTACTGTTAATATTTACTAGTAGGTGAGTATAAGCAAGCAATGAATGATCCAGCGGTCATTCAACTTAAAGAAACAAACAAAACCCTACAGATGTTTAACAAAACCCAACTCATGATTAGTATGAATTTTAAAAGTTATGCCAGTTTGGTTATATTTTCCATCATTACCGCTTTGTTCGGTTTTATTCTTGAACACGAAACTATGTAGACGAATGCAAGTCAGTTCGATCGAAGGTTGTTTCGATCCAAGGTCGTTTCGATCGAAGACAAGAGTCAGTTCGATCGAAGACAAGAGTCAGTTCGATCGAAGACTGTAACTATTGATTAAGTGTATTGAACTTACTATTTATCAAATCTGTTTAAAAATATTTCCTGATACAGTTAACTTCGGAGTTGTGCAGAACACATTCTTGAAACTGGTCTTCAAGGAACATAACCGCCAGCCGTCTGTTTCCATATTTGGTATATCGCTAAACGCCAAGGCGCTAGGCTAGACTCCAGTCTCCTTCTATGCATGCCGATAATTTCGATTTTTTGTTTTCAACTAATTCTTGATGATTTTTTGCGGTCAAAACCAGTCGAATATTATCTTATTTAACAAGATTGAACTCTTGGAAGGTAAGTGTTGTGCTTTTTTTGAAGGCCATCACATTTTGCTCTCGAATTTAGTTTGAATTAGTAGCCCTCCGACACTGAATTTGAGTTCAACCAAATGACGATTTTATTAAAATCTTAAAAACACAAGGCAGCTTTTATTCTTTTCAATTTGTTTTATTGTATGAAATATTTCTTTTTAAATAGATAATTTGCACATTATTGAGATTTTTGTTTATTTTTTAAAAAATTTTACCTACTAGAGTGTTTGCACAAACTTATTAAACACTCTATATCACTAAACTGCCTGACACTAAACTAAATTACTTCTCTACAAAGAATATTTAATTCCTATCAATTAATTCACATTACGTGTAGATTTTATCGAATATTTTGTCTCTTGCTCTTGTATTATGCTTGCGTAAATCCTTATTCAGGGTGAATGAATTATTAAATATCACTGGAAGCATGTTGTTAATGTATCGGAACATAATTAAAGACGTTTTTTCTTTATTTATTAAATCCATTGTGAAATCACTGGTTATCCTTGCAATATGATTGGCTCTCAGTGGTGCAATTTGTTCATGAATCGCACTATCTTTTGCTCTGTGGGTAGTGGAGCTGGAGGAACCGGAGTGGTGACTGCTAAATAAGAAGTATGTTATAATTATGGCTGTGTCTCACAAGAACTGGGAACTACCTATTCATGAATTTGATTGGTTGAGACCGATATTGAAATGCCTATGTTACAACGTCTAGAAGTAAGGTTGAGCACAGTATTTTGAGTCATGTAGACCGGTAATGTTTTGCAGTGAAAAAGTTGCAAACTAAAATGTAAAATCATTGACTATTAATATTTTCTTCTAATAGTATTTGGATCAAATTTCTCTTGCTTGCCATATAATAAACATCTTATTAACCGAGCTTAGTCTGTCTGTATGAGAGAATCATGACCTGCAAGACATGAATATGAAATAAAATTTTACCTACCAACAGTGCTGCCTTTGAATTGATGGGATCCCCATGATATCTCAATTGTTGGTGGGTGGATCGAGTCTTAAATAAATTAAAGTAACACACAAAGGTCAATAACTGTTCTTTCAACTTGTTTCAGATAATAATGATGTGAATCATGTTTTTGGTCGTTTCTATTTGGTGTCATCTAAACCAGAAAATCTGAACTGTTATATTGCACAAATGGAACAAACTTCAATTGATATGTATGAACTGTAGCTGAGTAGCTGAATTAGAACAAAGACAAATATTTCTACCATTTTATATTCCTTTCAAAATTTTTTGTCTTGGTTTGCCCGCAATACATGTATATGAAATAAGATTTTACTTACCAACAGTGCTACCCTGTTCAAGATGCGATTCCCATGAATCAATGTTTTCCAATCTAGAGCTTGCAGCAACAGGCTCTCCAGGTAAGCTACTCCACTCTACAGCACAGGAATCACAATGCCACTCTACTTCTGTTCCGGTCTGAACAGCAGCACGGTATGCTTGTCTTGATATTCCTATTAATGGTTAATGGTAATAATAATATTTTGCTGATGCTTTACTACTATTATATTAAATAGCTTTTCTTATATTTCAACCTTTACTTTTGAAAATGTGTGAAGAGTAACATATCCATTGGCTAATGAAATTAATTACCAATGAAATATGTGCAAGTTCAATATGTTTGTCTCTTATTTTTTATCAAACTATGATGGCCCAAGAACTGAAGTAAAGTATTAACAAATTAGTTAGTCCAGACACATAGATAAACAGGTGGTAACAATTACATACCAGTATTGCAGGTTCTGTGGTTCCACTTTTGACACCCATCACATTGGAGACCCTCTTGTCTGGGTCGCACGGGTTGTTTGCAAGTTATGCAATTGTCGTTGGAAGTACCGTTTGAGGACATTTTTGAAGACGAGAGAGACGAGAAATTTTGTATGGCGGGTTTGTATGGCGATCGATGATCGAATGACTCTTGATCGGTATTAACCCCTTTTATACTCAGACAAATTAATATTACCAGGACCGCGCGTCTATTCATATGAAAACAACACAGTGTAATTAGGCACTGTTGGTATTCGTATTCAAATTACATTTGACTTCACTTTGGAAACAAAAGAAACAATATTTGTGCCAACTTCGCACCTCTCTCACCTTCTCACCCGCGAAAGGGTGAGATTTTTGTTGCAAGATAGTAATTTTCCTACCGCACGCTTTGTCAGAGTCGGCTTTTAATTTGCTTTAACAGAAAGCAGACGCGACCATTCTTTATGTTCCAATCGCATTTGTTTTCGTATTTTGGCGTGCGGAACTGTTTTGTGTGGAAAAGATTTGCAACGATGATAAGCTATGATAACATGTTCCACGGATTCTGTTCCACGCGCAAGTGTTTTCAACAGCGTTTAATCTCTTTTCGCTCGGTTCTCAGTGAAAGTGACAACTTGTTCGTTTCATCATGGTCTCGGACAAGTCGACGTTTTCTCACTAACCAACGTTCGTTCGTTTACCGTTCCGAACATACCCCTTTGGAAAAACTAATTTTCTTTTCAAGGTCTATGGACAAATGAAAGGTTATCATTTTTTGGAAGATGGAAAAAATTCCTTTTAGTTAGTTACTTCTTCTTCTTCTGGGCGAAACCACTCTCGTTCTGGGAGAAACTCACTATATTCGCACCGACGGGTCGAGTAAGACTCTTAGCGATTTTACTCCGATCGCGCGAGCAAAAGTAATGAATTCTTTAACCCCGTGTTTCAGTGTACGCACGTTAGAGCGAATAGCTCATTTAGCATTGCCGATCAGGAACGCCGAGAAAGAAACCCCGACAACAAAAGAGATCAATTGAAAACCGCGTTTCCGCGTCGCGCATATTACATCGCGCAATCATTACGCAACACAAGAACTTGTATTATTATCTATACGCTTGCAAAACTGTAGTTTTTATAATCATTTACTCTTCGATCTAACTGACTCTTGTCTTCGATCGAACTGACTTTTGGTTTCGCTCGAAACGACCTTCGATCGAACTGACTTGCTACCATGTAGACTATACGAGTTTTAGCTGTGTTTGAGTTTCATTACCTTACGTAACCTGGCAATCTAACTGAGCGTGGAAACTTTCAAAACTCGGACTGTCCATTTCGTTTTCTATTTGAGGATTTTCGTCTCTGCTAACTCTGCTCAAACCTTTTCTTGGTTCTTCTTTGGCTACTTTTCGGCCCACTTGCTCCGAAATTTCACTTTCAATTAACGAAAAAAAGCTAAAGAGAAGTCCCGGAAATGGCGGGACATAATACAATTTGGCAGATAGCGGACAGCCTTAGCTTAGTAGCTTAGTACCTTGATAGAGCACGCTCGCTCAACCAATGACAGCTCGCGTTATATCCGAAATTTAATTAAAAAATAAGTAAAGAGATAAGACAAGAGTTAGAGGAGTTATCCTTTCTTGTCAATACTTGTCTACTTTGAAATATTCACAAGGTTTTGAAAATTATTTTTTACAGATTTCTGCGGTCTTTAAAAACTGAATTATTCGTGTTTATCTCATTCAAACTGCAATAGGTGTACTGCACCAAAAAAAAAAAAAAAAAAAAGAATAAAAAACTACTGCGTACGAAAAATTACGTTAAGCTTGATTCCATGTTTTTTTCCACACATGTTTTCATGTTTCCTAATACGAATTTTTGTTGAATCGGGCTACTTTGACATACCTGAATTGAATATGGAAACTTTATCATTTAAAGCAGTCTTCGCTCAGATCATCGTGAAACATCAAGTACAGACGTAAAAGAAGCTGGCGTTGACAACGTCACTGTTTCTGAAACCCTAAAATAAGAAGAAAACCATGTGAAACGTTCTTCAAAGTATTTATATCGACTAACTTTGAGCTAAAACAGTGCAGAATTTCATACAACTGATTTGACATAAACTCACTTGACGGGAGAATAGCGTTTGATAAGAAACTTATAATAGAGATTTAAAGCTTCAGTCCGGCTTGAACCAATCTTTAGGAGTCTTGCCCGAACGTGTCGAAAGTTTATGACAGAAATTAGATATGCATTCGTAAACCAATTCATTATATGCTAACAAGTTCGTCACTAATTGCAAATAATAAGAACAATTAAGAACAATTATCAACATTTATTACAAGACATCTTCACCAACAACTTTTCCCAGTGATTCCCTATCTACCAATGATACAAAGGGTAATGATTTTTATCGGGTAGTGGTGACTGTTAAGTCACAAAAATCAGCGAAATATATCATGCGTGTAATATTCTCGTGACCTGTTTGGGTACGCGTGAGTGATCACATACAAAAACACGAACTCTCCATACTACTTTCTATATTAAAGTAATCATTTGATGAAATTATTAAACGAAATCATTTGGTGGAATTATTTAATGAAGTAATTTAACTAGCGCTATTATCTTACATCATTTTTCCATTGCGTGACATTCCCAGAAAACAGGGAAGTCAATGATGTAATACCACAGGGGCTTTCCCGAGGAAATGGGTCATCAGGCTACAATTGTTCTTAGCTCATGGGAAAGTCTCGTGGGATCATGCGAATGATACAAATATATATTAAAAGAATTTAAGAAAACATACGACATTTTTTACCAGGAAAGTTTTAAATTAACATGATAAAGTTGATGATTAAGTGTAGGTTGCTCCCATTAACTGTGAATAGCTTCTTTGATTTTAAGTGGGAGAGTTGCGGAAGCGTGGTCTAGGATGCTGAAACACTCATCGAAACATAGAATGCAACATTGTTGAGAATTTGGTAAATGTCTGAAACTGTGAGAGGTCCTATAACTGACCAAGTGCTCACGTACACGAGTGGATAAATGGCGAGAGGTTTCGCCGACATAGCAGGCATTACAGCCCGCATATAAAAACTTGTGAACCTCACACGTACGGAGCCCACGAGGGATAGGGTCTTTCATACCAAACCTATTACCTACTTCAAAAGATGAAAAAAAAAACTTTATATCTATGTTATTATAAAAACGTTTAGCAAAGTGACGAATCTTTTTTTGCGTGACAACCGAAGAAAGTCCAATGTAGTTAAGGTAATTTGAAATAAAAGGTCGGCGTAGTGTCTGAAACGGAAACCAAGGGATTGCACTGATTACGGGTCAGCGTGAGGTACTGATTAAAAGATGATTTTTATCAGTAAAGTTTGTCAGTAGAGTTTGTCAGTAAAGTTTGTCCGTAAAGTTTGTCAGTTAAGTTTGTCTTCAGATTGAAGATGCCGAAACCCATCCAAATCTCTTCATCACTGGAGAGTTGGGAAGATTAGAGAAGTGGTGGTTCTATAGACACATGAAATGAACGGTGCTTGCGGAAGTTATTATTTTCCCACAGCTTTGGTGTAAAACCATTGCTTTTCTTGTTTCAGTTTTGTATTTTGTAATATCCCGTAATATGTCATATGAATGTATCGCTTATCATCAAAGTGGCAGAGTGATAATTTATTTAGTTCATAACTTCCAAGTTGATGATTGTTTCTTGTAATAGTTCTCATTTTATGATGAATTTGTTTGTTATTGAATAATACATTTTTATAGTCTTCTTTATGACGATTTGTTTTATTCCTTTAGCTGTTCTATCAATTTTCTTGTTATCTGTTTTATAAGAGTACATTTTTGATCTTAAAGCGACGAAATGAGTAATTGCTATACTAGAAACCTCGTCTTTGAACTTGCCTATAACTTTTTTTTGTTTTATCAAAATATGGAGAATTATCAGGATAGTCGCTATTGTCAAATTTATTCTTATCATTCCAAAAATCTTGATAAACATCTTCAGTTTCAATTTCATATGTCAGCGAGTCTCTGTCTGTGAATAATAATTTTGCTTTATCATCAAACATCTTTATAAACATAGTTATAACGAAAATCGTACGTTAACGTCTTGGATAGATCAAGAATACACATCCCTACATATCCCAGCGTTTTTATAGTGACTGATGCTTTGATCTTATGAACAGCTGCTAGATTCTCATTAAAAATTTTGATGACACATAAGTTGGCTTCGAGCTGTATGTATATTTTTTAACAATCTTTTTAGAAAATACTCTTTGCGTGACATTCATATTAATGTTGTTTTGTTTTTCAGTTTTGTTGTACTGTTTTACAGATACTGGAAATACGAATATATGCGAATAATTGCCGTGGTTTTACCAAATAAGCTGTTATTCATAAGCTTGAAGGGGTCTTTTTCAAATTAATTTTAGCACTAGTTCTCTAGTTTGTATTTAAATCTATACACTGTTTTAGCCACGCTGACTGATTGAATTTTATTACTTGGTGAATCTTTTATTAATTTTAATCCCAAATCAAGATATAGCTGTAGGTTTCTGGGATCAATATCTGTATCTGGACCGATGACACTATGTAAGAGAGCCATTTAATTTTACAATGAAACAGTTTTTGTAAAACAGTATCAGTAAACAACCCTTATGTTATTAAGGTCAAATAAATGTAAACGATCTTGTTTCCATGTTTAGCTTAAATTGCCACCGAAGTCTTAACCAGTTTTTTAATAGTAAAATCTTAAAATAAAAAAATCGCAGAGAAAATGTTTTTTTCTCGAGGGATTTGTTTGCTGACGTCATTAGCGTGCACAATAGGAATATGAAGCACGCTCACGCAATTTAATTTGATTAGACAAATTTACTAGCTATGTTATAAAATTTATTAGCGCATGCAATGTATCAGTCCCAGTCAATGCGTGATTATACAGTTTCAAAACAATTGTTTCTCTTTTTCGATAAGCACCATTGACTAAGATTCTTTTTTTGGTTTTCGGATAGTTCTACGTTAATTTCATAACGATGAGTCATAACGAATGTATATTATGTTATATAATTTTTGATATTTGAATAACATATTCAATTAAAACATAGAAAGATTACGAGTCACTTTTTTTGTCTTTCACAATGACCAACTCATTTCCAATTTTATCCATTTCAACTATTTCTTCATATAGTACAAGTGCGTTAACTGTGAAATTCTGAGTCGCGTTTGCTGATAGTTTGTATCTGAAAATCAGCCGTTTGGGATCTCTTTCAAAAACAGTGAGATAAACCTGTCATACAATGAATCTTTTTTAGGAGTGATTATTGGAAACCATAGATTAAATCTACTGGCTACTACTCTTCCAGCATCTATACCTCGAGCCATATGAATTAATTCATCATCATCCTGTAATTCAAAGTGAATTTGAAGTTTGACGGGGGGCAGCATTTTGTCTCCAGGTTCTTCATAGGAGCTAAAGCGATTCAGTGGGATGATTTCCGAAACATCTCTACTACCGCCTGCGCTGTCATTATTCACAGGCTGTGTATTTAACTGTATTTATTTAATCTTACTATATGTATGATGAAAATATCAAATTTCGACATAAAAGATGATGCTATCACAAATTATGAACAACTGTATGACTTTATGCCAGATAGATGTTTCAGAATGCTTATATATGCTCCCAGTAGAGCTGGTAAACGAACCTTCCTCTCTTTATGATCTATCAGTTTTTAATATTATGATAAAATATATATTTATGCGAAAAATCTCGAACAATCAACATACCAAAATCTTATTATAACATTTAAACCAATAAGTGATGAAATTGGTTACGACGTATTTGAATCAAGATTGAATCAAGATTGACCCGGTCAATCAAACAGACGCTTCAAACAAGAAATAAGTTGACACTATTGCAAATAGTATTCTCGATGGCCCTGAAGCCTTTCTTAATGACATCAATCTGAACAGCAATAGAATAAAAAATGTTCACACACCGGTGAGTACTTACGACGCAGTCAATAAATTATTTTGTGAAACGAGATATCGTAAAAAGGTGGATGATTACAAATTCTTAAAAATATAAAATGATGATCGATGAGACGCAAAAGACGAAGCGATAACAGCCTCAAAAGAGCACAATACGATGATGATGCTATAAACCTCAGCCGGTTGATCGACTTAACAAACAAAAAAGTCGATATAAGGAAAATTTAATACCCCAGACAAAGAGTAGGATACTTATCCCAGATCACAATATAGGAGATTGCTCTGATAAAGACGTAGTAAACAAATCATACGTTGATTCGAGAGCATTTGGTATGAATTTGTCCTGTGGGCTCGATATGAAAGGACCAAACTGATCAATTAATTTGGGTGACGCTACCAATCCAACAGAAGGAACAAACAAACGATTTGTTGATACAAAGACAAATAAGTTTTAGCGAGTTGATGGTTCATGAGTAATGACCGGTGGTTTGAACATGAATGCAAAGAGTATGACTGGTCTCAAAGAGCCTTAATCGTATGAAGAACTCATGCAGTTAATGTTGGTTTATTTATTAAAGAACTCTTTAATAGCAATGCAAACCTTCGAACCATTATTCAGACTAAATATGAGAAGTACGTTGATGACAGATTCAATCATTCTGTGTCAATTACAGACAAGAAAAACGCGTTTCAATATCTTATGGATAACTCTTCTTCTGAATTTTAATTAGTGACGAAGATGATATAACAGGTGTCCAAACTACTCATAAAGACTTTCACACAGTAAAAAAAAACCTACCTATGAGATGAAGCTTCATCTTGATTCAAGCAAAAGGTTTTATAGTAATCGTGTGGGTTTAAATTCATATCCAATTCAAACTGGTGAATATTCTGTCTTTTTCTAACTGTATTTTCCTTCATTAATTGACATTTCAACAGTTCAAATATCTGCCACTAATACTATTGAGACATTTTCGAGAACATCAACTAACTTGCTTAATAATCACAGCCGAAGCATAATCCATCTACATAAATATAAAAATAAGACTCCAACTTATCTCACGGTTGATGTGGTTTAAAAAATTAAAGCTGGCGTTGGTTATACACAAGATTTTCAAATTTTTTTTTGTCTTATACGGTGTTAAAGGGTACCAGAATGATGTGCCGACTAGTGTGTGGGACAAATTTGTTAACTATAAAATGGCACTCTTGAATTTCAAACGCTAACTAAAATGACAAAGCAGTTCAGAATACAAGACGCCGCCAAAAATGACGACAACCCAAACACCAAAAAACATTTGATGATGCTGTCACAGGCGGATTCCATTACTGTAATAACCTAACACATAACAATAATACAGAAATGAGATTCGTTTCGAGTGGAGCTAATGTTTTGATGTCAAATAGCGCCTATTATCAAGAATGCATTAATTAAGCAAGAAAGTGGTTTTATGAGATTCATTTCAAGGATGGTTAAAAAGGTCCCGTTGCTAATTTCAAGATACGAACGTCTAAAGATAAAGCCTCGTTCTTAGTTCAAATCTTGAAGATACAAATGGTAAATAGATCGATATCAATGTTTTTCATGTCTTCCATTCCACAAAAGGGGATGTATCAAGATTACGAATTCACCTTCAAGTGGTGGATTATTAGATGGAGGCTCGTACAGCAGTGTTTTACTCAAAAAAATTTAGTTTTATATATCGTATATATACATATGTAAAGAGCTAAAACGACTTTTGATTTTAATCATCTAGACGAGAACATTGATTAAAAGCATTGGACAAACTTTATCATAAAAAAATTTTGGCTATACAGGAGAGCATATTAATATTTCAAACGATTGAATTTATAATGCGATAGGACCGAATGGAGTCCTATTCGGTCTGTAATCATACGAGTGATTAACAAATCGAACGACCGCGACGCGGGAGTCCGATCTGTTAATCACGAGTATTATTACAGATCGAATTGGACGACAAGAAGTACTGTTACCAATTAATCAAAACCACGACAAAATTTCAGAAAGAAACTAGACCTCGGTTGTACGTTTTCATAAAAAAACCAACAGTTAACTCGGCGAAATGTGAGACAATAGCACGCGCTCATGATGCGTTTTGTCCTCTTAACATAGGCATGATGTGTTCACCATCCCTTTAAATGTCCAATTAAAAGCATGGCGCGTACACTGTCCTATTAGTGCTCAAATCGGGCTGGTTATAACCAATCACGGTCGAGAATTTTGTTATAGGTAAATCATACGACGATCAAGATTATTTGACTCAGCCGAGGGTTCTTGATGATATCGCCATCGATGTGTGTCCTTTAGTTGACAAATGGAATAAGAAGTATTCATAAAAATTCATCTCCGAATAACTGTTTTCATATCATCACCGATTAGTATTTTAATTCTATTCCAATATTTCTCATAAAATTCTGACGTTTTTTTTGTTGTTATCTCATCATCATAAGTATTTGTTTTAAAATGAAACGATGTTTATAATTCTTTTACGATCACCATTAATCTGGGGTAGCACACTCTCAATCTTTTTAAAAATCTCAAATATCTTATTTTTATCAATCGTTGTTATCTACATGTTGCCCTTACTGCATTTATTAAACATTACATTCTGAATGTGATACTTTCGATAATGAACTGAATTTCTCATAATTTTAAATTTGTTTTCGTTGCTATCGATGTACTCATTGACATATTTATATCCTTGAATCAAATTACAACTTACTCATACAATTTCTCCGTTGTCGGTTTCAAGTTTCATGGTTTTACAACATTGTTCATGTTTCATCTTCTAATCCTACAGTGCGTTCTAATTGCCGGACTTGTAAGACCTTTTGACATGCTTCGTCTGTGTAATAAAACCTCTATTGCAAGATTTATAAATTATTACAAATAATCTTTCTCAACTAAAACTTACCTTACAACATGTGAAGTAACCAACATGGAGAGCTCTTCCCTAAGCATTTCGTTTTAACGCACCTGTTCAAGGCGAAGCCCACGCTCGACTGTAAATATACATTTAAATTTTCATGAGAAATCTGTGAGATAATGAAATTGAGTTGCTAAGAAATGCTGCTTAAGAGTTGAATTTGCACTAAATAACTACTCGATGTTTCGGTGTTGCGGTCAGGTTGATAGATAAGAAATAATAAATGAACTTGTGCCAATTTCAAGCTTAAAACCCCCTCACCTGAAAACTGAGACGAATTGCAAAACCTTTGGGGTGCAAAAGTGAATTGTTTGGTTGAGAATGAACATATGTGTCACGACAAAGGCTTTACGAGTATCTTTGTCCTCAAGAGGAGCCTTGTGGTTCTCGTAAATGGCTTACAGTAATTGTTTGGATCGAGCATTTCGATTGAGTGTCGTAAAACAAACACCAAACTAATCACAACGGCCAACTCGAAGAAACGAAAATAACTTTAAGAGCCTATGACAATTCAAAGTAAAACCAATTAAACTTCCTGAACCGCGGGAAAACGCGGGAAACCAAGTCGTGGTCCATCTCCCTCAAGGTGAAATGATTAACAAGTTGACTTCGACATACAACTGAGATAATCTTGGAAGCCGCTGCATTGGATTAGACTGAGAACTTTTTATTAAATCGATGTCTTAATTAATGCTTGTAACTGTTGAAATAAAGAAGTCCTTGGAGGTATGTTTCCATCCTTGACTAAATGTGTTCTTGAATTGCGCTCACGATGTGTACCTAGTCATCTCCTAAAGGGGAATCGTACGAGACTCACCAACCATTGCGTTTTTGTTCGAAACTGAATACTTTTTTTTAATCGTTGTTGTCTTTCATCCACACTAAAAAACATCGATGAAATACAAACTAGCTAGAAATCTTTAGTAGGTCGTGGGATTTGCTTGCCATATTCACGCGATCAACAAGAGGTATTCCACTTCATGATTGCCCTTGGTATATACAACAGAATTTGAAGTATAACAGTTTGACACTAAGCAGAACAACAAGTTCCTTTTACAGCCGCACGACAGTCAAGCAGAAACAAATGGAATATCAGGCTACATACATGTTTCCTACATTCTACCAGTTGAATTTGAATGATTGACCCCTATCTGGTGAATGTAGCATGCGTGGTGAGGTTCTAAAGAAGGGAATAGGGGTGAATGGGAAAAAAAAAAAACAACAACAACGCTCGATTTTCTACAGTGCCTCTTAAGGTCTGTTCGTGACTGACAGAGCCCCTCACTGTTCACCTGAAAACCATGTGATCCTCCCCAAAATTCCGCTAGCAATAAAATGATAAGTGGTAGCTTTTGTCACGGTCTGCCATTCATTTCCTGTGATTTTAGCTTCCGTGTCTGGCTTTCACTTTAACACTTAAAGTTATTCAAAATTGTTATCTACCAGACAATCTGTTGATGAAATGTTAAAGGAGAAGAGGGTTAACGTCCATGTCGTAAATGATCTCGCGACAAACAATAACACTGCTTTGATGTACACCATTTTCACTCTCCTACTCACGAGTAACTCCGATCTCACAATCAATCAACCCAAATCACCTATTATATTTCCGTACTTCCGTCACGAACCTATCAAAAAATTCAATGCAACGCTTCATTGACGACTGCCAATTGTGAGAGTGCAAGTAATAAGTCTCCCAAGAAAGACAGATTTTTCTTTGATTAACTACAAAACAAAGAGATGCGTAATTTTGATTCATTGACCCACTTTATTTTTAGTCGTGGATACGCGAAGCATAGGAAGCACTTGTTAGGAGTCAGAATATGCAAATTTGTCACTCGTCTCAGATGAAGACAAGTCGATATGTAAACGGCAGACCAATTGCTATTGACTTTTCGAGATAATACTGGAACGCGTCTGTCGACTCTCCGAAGTAACTACCGCGACGTTGAAATAGAATTCGACTTTCCTTCGAGAAAGTTTCGACTAGTACTCGTCGTAGTAAGCACATGGTAGTTAGCTGTGTAGACGCTGAATGCGAAGAGTCTTTGACCCCTCGATACGTCTGCTCGTCGATCCTCCAAGCTCACATTGGGTTCATAAATGGTGAACCTTTTACGAGTGAATCTTACCAGCGAAACTTTGATCGAACTCACGAAGGAACCTATGAGCACTCGTATCAGCTAAGGTATAAATCAGCCATAAGGTTAAACAAAGCCATGAGAAACACGAGTGGCACAACTGATCAGTCCATAACATCCAACCAAAACACTCTTGTGGCCAAGTACAACGAAACGCAGTCAGAAGACTGATCTGATGGTAACAGAAATATACAGGAACGAAGAAGTAGGTCAAAGTCCAATCGTATTAGCAAAGGCGTCCGTCCTGATGGTGAACCATCGAGATTACCGTGGAAGAAAATCCTGAACTTATTCAACAAGAGTAAAGCAAATAAGAGGTATGAAGGTCTCTATTGTGCAAAGTGCGTCACATTCGCCACCATTGAAAACGACTTTATCGTTTGATTACCGTTATTATCAATAAAACCAGAATGGGTAGAAGGAAATTAAATGGAATCACTCGTGCAAAAGGTTTAAGGTTGTATTTTGCTCTTGATTATGTTTATGTTTTCAAAACAAGAACTGCAAAGCATAAAAAGACGTGAAGTATCAGTTATTTTTCATGATGAATTTGTACATGTTGTTCAATGTTATTCAATAAAGTGTAAGAAAAAAAATCACAAGTATTTTGTCTCAAGGACAAAGTTACTTACTTCAGGTGATATGGAGTTGAGCTCCGGACCTGTTACTCAGGGAAATAATCCAAACAATCTTAATTAATTTCAATCTGGATTAGTTCAACATGGCCTGAGAACATCAGATGTTGGTGGTGCAGGCGATTGCTCCTTTAGAGTTGTATCCCATCAGCTGTATGGTGAACCTAACTATCACATGAATGTTCGTATTACTGGTGTTCAATAAACAATCCAGAAAGATTCATCAGAAGTAGTACAGACCATTTTTGGTCAAGGTATTTAGCCAACATGTCACACCAGGGTACATGGGCTAATGCACTTGTCAAACAAGAATGGAGCAAGTTACTTATTCACAACCTGAAGCACGTTCATACAAATTTTACATACAGGATTTTACTTATCTTCAAAAGTCATTCAAACGTAATGTACCTGATTTATTCACAGTTTCCTTTGATGTCGCATTTGATCATTTCTTGTGAACACATAAAATAATGCCTTTCTAGTACCCCTAGAGTCATCAAAATATCTGCACAAAAGACAGATCCTGGGGTTATTGATCTTATAACAACAGAGGAACTTTAGGGACAAAACCATGCTTAGTGGGGTAGGTAGGGGGGGGAAGCATCTCTCACACAAGTCCACCCCAGGGCACGGGGGGTTACAGGCAGTTCAGGTGTCAATGGGAGCAGAACAACAAGTTCCTTGTATAGCTGCATGACAACTAAGCTTAATCAAATGGAATATCAGGTTACATGCATTTTTCCTACCCTCTACCAACTGAATTTGAATGATTAACTCCCATCAGGTAAATGTAGCCTGTGTGGCAAGGTTCTTAACCCTTTAACTCCTACACCAAATTTGGAATTCTCCCTACTGTCAACCATATAACTGTTATAAGGTTAGTAGAGACAATTGAGTATTGGATCAACTAATTATCCCCAAATTGATATTTTTCTTCATTCTCATCACTTGTCTGGTTGATATTGTATTGACATTGTAAGGAGGGATTCTGTCTCGGTCACTCATGGGAGTTAAAAGGTTAAGAGGGGAATAGGGGTGAATGGAAAAAAAAACTCTATTTTCTACAGTGCCTTTTTATAGTCTGTTTGTGACTGACAAAACCCCTTACCGTTCACCTGAAAACCATGTGATTCCCCAAAATAACCACCAACCCCCCTCCCTTGATGATAAAATGATAACTGGTTGCTTATTCTCAAGGTCTGCTATTTATTTCCTGTAATTTAAGTGTTCATGTCTGGCCCTAACTTAACCCTTTAACACCCAAGATCTCTTTAGTGATTCTCTTTACTGTCTGCCATACAGTTCTTGTTATGTTAGTTTGGAGAATATGGTATTAGATCAAGTTATAATCCCCTAATTGATATTTTTCTTCACTCATCACTTGTCTGCTTGATATTGTATGGAGAAATTCTGTCTTGGTCACTCATGGGAGTTAAATGGTTAAACACTTGATGTTATTCAAAATTGTCATCTACCAGACAATCTGTTGACAAAGTGTAAAAGAAGGAGTAACTTAATGGACACTTTTGACAGTAAAAGTGACAAATCTCCCGAGAAAAACAGATTTCCTTTGAGTGACTACATTACAAAGAGAAACATGATTTTGATTCATTAACACACTTTTATTTTCCTTTCATTTAATAGCTAAAGCAAAAACTCACATTTTAAAATCCCCAATACTGAAATTAAAGCATAATCATTGCTTTATGTCGCATGCAGCGTTTTCCTTGAGTAGAGTGGTTCAGTGTCTTTATTGAATGAAGATGTATCCAAATTCCTTGATATTTTTGTCTCTGTTGTCTGCACTCCACAAAGCTCTGTTTCCACACGTGTTTTCATATCTTGATCCTCCTTCACCAGATCTGATTCTGGAATCATGGGAACTGCAGTCATCTTGTTCATTGCCATTGACACCCATTGCAAGAACCTGGTTACCCCATCAACCTTCATGCCATGGCATATCTTGGTGAAGGAAGTGCTTCAGTAGGTTGAAAACAGGGTCTCCAACTGATCCAATCTGGTGACTCCATTTTTGAGAGACTGAAGACCTGAAGGTAACTGAAGGTTTCCTGCAAGATAAGGAAATTTTCAACTTAGTATCCATTACATTGGTATTACTTCACTTTGTTCTATGAGTGGTCCAGCAAACTTGCACTAATCTCTCACCTGGTCAGATGCGATACTTAACCCAATCATGATTTAACCCTTAAACCACTAAGAGCTGACTAGCATCTAATTTCTCCCTACATTATCAACCCTTGTTCATGTGATTTGGTCAGAGAATGAGTATTTCAACCCCAAAATGATGTACAAAAGAACTTTACCCTCATTAAAGTTTACTCTTTCCATCTCTCTTAACCCTTTCACTCCCATAAGTGACCAAGACAGAATTTCTCCTTGCGATATCAATACAATATCAAGCAGATAAGTGACAAAAATAAAGAAATATCAGTTAGAGGATTAGTAGTTGATCCAATACCAAATTCTCAAAACTAACATCACAAGAACTGTATGGTAGACAGTAAGGAGAATTACTAATGAGATCTTTGTGCAAGATCTGAACTTAAAGGTGAAATGATTGACAAGTTGACTCTGACATACAATCAAACTCACAAAGCTGTGATTACAAGGGAATTGATTGAGATCATCTCAGGAGCTGCTGCACTGGATTAGATTGAGAACTTTTTATGAAAATGATGTCTTAAGTAATGTTTGTAACTGTTGAAATAAAGAAGCCCTTGGAGGTGTGTTTCCATCCTTGACAAAATTTGGTCTTAAATTGTACTCACAATAATGTGTATCAAGTCATCTCAACTAAGGACAACTAAGCTTATTCAAGTGGAATTTCAGGCTACAGCTGCAGGACAACTAAGCTTATTCAAATGGAATATCAGGCAACATTGTACATGCATTTTTTCCTACATTCTACTACTTGAATTTCAATGATTAACCCCTATCAGGTAAATGTGGCTTGTGTGGTGAGGATCTAAAGAAGGGAATGGGGGTGAACTGGAAAAATACAAAAGAAAAAACACTCAATTTTCTACAATGCCTCTATAGTCTGTTTGTGAATGACAGATCCCCTCACCGTTCACCTGAAAACCATGTGATCCCCCCAAAAATCATCTCAGCCCCCCCTCTTGGCAATAAAATATTAACTGGTCACTAATATTATCATGGTCTGCTATTTATTTCCTGTAATTTAAGTGTTTGTGTCTGGCCCTCACTTTAAAACTTGATTCAATTAAAAATTGTCAACTACCATACAGTCTGTGGATGAAATGTTAACCCATTAACTCTCAAGATCTAATCATCAATTATTCACTCTAGCTGCCACACATTTCTTTTTAAGTTAGTTGTGAGGATTTGATGCTAGATCAAGATAACAACTTCTACCAGATAAGTTTGAGTATTCTCATTACCTAATTGTCTGACAATTTATGGATATTATAGGGAGAAGTTACATGTTCATCACTTCTGGGAGTTAAAGGGTTAAAGGAAAAGTGATAAATCTCCCAAGAATGGCAGATTTTCCTTCATGTAACTACAATACAAAGAGAAACCTGTTTGAATTCACTGACCCACTTTTACTTTCCCTTCATTTAACAGCAAAAGCAAAAACCCATATTTAACCCTATAACTCCCACAAGTGATTAACAAGTAACTTCTCCCTATAATATCCAGTCATTATCCAATAAAAAGTTAATGAGAATACCCAAACTTATCAGGTAGAAGTTGTTATCTTGATCTACCATCAAATCCTTACAACTAGCTTACAAAAAAATGTGTAGCAGCTAGAGGGGAGAATTGACAATTGGATCCTGGGAGTTAAAGGGTTAAAATTCCACCTGAAATTAGAGCATGATCATTACTCCATGTTGCATGCAGCTTTTTCCTGGAGCAGAGCAGTTCAGTGTCTTAAATAAAGGAAAATGTATCCAAATACCTTGATATTTTTGTCTCCATTGTCTACCCTCTACAAAGCTCTTTTTCCTCATGCATTTTCATATCCTGATCCTCCTCTGCCATATCCGATTCTGGAATAAGGGGAACTGCAAAGGATGTGCTCCAGTAGGTTGGTAACACAGTCTCCAAGTGATCCAATCCTGTGACTCCATTTTTGGAAGGAACTGAAGATCTGGAAGACCACGCTTTTGAATCGTAACTGAAGGTGTCCTACAAGATAAGGAAATTTTCAATTTAGCATCCACTGCATTGGTATCCCTTCACTTTGCTGTATGAGTGGTTCAACAAACTCACATCAATCTCTCACCCAGTCAGATGCTATACTTAACCCAATCATGACTTAACCCTTCAACCACTGAGAGCTGACCAGCATCTGATTTCTCCCTACATTATTAACCCTGAATCAAACAGGAAGGTTATGAGAATAAAGTAAATGATCACCAACTTAAGAAGCTCTTGATCGCTGAACAAATTATTCTTGTATAAATAGAATATTATGGACAATGTACATTGTGATGTTAGGGTCAAGTCTTCCTGCTCTTTGAAAAGTAGACTTTGTTTGTGTCTTGATTTAGAGTTATTATTTAGTCATTGTGATTGTTTTTTGTGATTACTTTAAATACTCAATCAAAATGTGCACCACATTTAAGAGTTACTCTCATATCAAAGTCACAAAAGGCTGAGCCATGAGCTTAAGAAAATCTCAGAGGACATCCTTGTTTATAAAAAGTGCCACAATATCTTTACTGTATTAAGACTAGGAAAGCATTTTGACCAGCTGCATTTTATCTAGGATGGCTTAATGTGATCTCCTCTAAAACAAAACAAAAACTGACTCTAAAAGGTATGTAAAACAGACAGGAGTGGGCAAAATTAGAGGGAAGACAAATTAGTATCAAAATGTAAAAAAACTATGCCCCCATTAAGATCAGTCATAATTTATTGCCTTAAGTTTCTTTTGAAAATTGAGAGTAATGCTTTATTTACTAGATTCTTTATTATAAAACAAACAGAGAAGCCTTGACAGTGCTCTGTTCTGTTGTAAAGCACTTAAGAAGTGGCTTGAGAACTCTATCACTTCCTTCATGCTCTAGCAGCTTCCAACATGCTTTACAACAGAAATAGAGCACAGTCATGGCTTCTCTATTTGCTAAAGAAAGGGAGGGCTGTAAAAATTGACTGCTAGTGTAGGGGAAGAGATAGCAGATTTTTTGCCATAAGTAATGGAATTTAAGTAGCAAACCCCTGTGTGTGTTGGTATCGTTTTGGTTCCAATGTCATTAGTAGATATCATTGCTTTAGTATGATGAGAAAGAAAGCAAATTTCCAAGTTGTTCATTTACTTGAATCTAGATATTGTCCAGTTGAAATCTACTGATCACATTCTTGTTCCTATGAGCACTTCGAGGAAAATAACACTTGCTGTCAAAAGATAACTGCTTTGTGAGATGTACTGGTAACCACTTGTGATGGATAATTATTTTAAAAGATTTTAAAGTCGAGTTTGATGCGGACCTTATTTAGTTTTACTTGCAAAGTAGTGAAATGGAAAATAAAAAGCATAAATCAGTCATGGCTATATGATCATTAGTGTGATGGGCTTATAACAAAGGGAACACTTAATGTGCGAACCTACCTCCACCGATATCGCACAGCTCGTTCTTGTTCGTCATACATCATACGTTAGCAATTTCAAGGAGTTCTTTTAAACAGAAAGAGTCACTCTCCAATTGTGGGGCAGCTGCAATTCAGTGTTTTCAATTACATATTCAAAGTACTCTTAGTAGATACTTTTCTCCTCTTCGTGGGTCAGGTTCTCTCTCATGGATTAGATCTCATCATCCAGGATTGGGTGAAGTAGGCCATCTACTTTCCATGAAGCTCTGGGAGAAAGAATAGTTCATCCGGTCTTCCACTGATAGTGTCGTGGCTACAGCCCCTTATTAAATGTGTGTACCAGTGTTGTTTAACTTTATCCAGGTCATCTTGAAGTACTATTGAGCGAAAGAGAACCAGAGGCATGCCATTTGAATCTCATCTCCTGGGTTAAAGATTTCCTGTTCCATAGGGCACTTAATGAAGTTAATCCACCAAACAGACGTAATTCTTCTGTAAAATGTCCACTAGCCCTAAATCCTTTGGTTTGCCAGGGTGGCTCATACTTGTGCGCTTCTGCATCTTGTTGAAATGTACATTGCATAGTTACAAAAATGGCGCCTTAATTAGCAGGACAGAGCTAGTCCCAGGTTCCGGTCGCTTTCAGCGACGGGTTTAGTTACCAGTACTTTGAAATTTTGATTTTGGTGTGCTTTACGCTTTGTTAAGAGGATTTCTACCTTCATCAGACCAATCTTAAAAGGCTATTTTTATCAATTTGCTTCAACCAACTGACCAATAGCAATTATTCTGTTTACAGTAATAGAATTATCCGCCTTTAGTAATGCATCAATAAAAGACTTTTCATTGAAAGCGTAGTGAAAACGAGAAAGCGAAAACGAAAATCAAGACATCAAGCGAAAACCTAGACATCAGGTTCTTGCAATGTCGATAGAGCCTTCTCCCCAAAGGTATGCTTATGACACTCAACCACCCTCCAGTCATGAAGTGTTAGCCCAGTGTCTGTGGTGTGAAAAGAGTACAAGCATAACCACCAATCCTGTATTGCAGGCAGTCAAATAAGATGAATAAGACAAGCCCCTTCCAGCCTCATAGAAAACTGCCAGTTGGATAAGGGGTCCAATAACATACCCACCCCTAGAGCTCTCCTTACAGAGCCATTTGCAACCCACCCTTGGATAGGTTAGTGGCTGGCTGCATGCGAGGCGCTAAGCTTGACGTTAAGCCCTCTGCATTTTTACCGGCAAGCCTTGCTTGATGGCGGGGTATGCTCCGAACACCAGCCATCAAAATTTTGCAGCCCTTCCTAAGCCTACTACTTTGGACTTTCAACCACCCTCCAGACACAGGGTATTCACCCACTAAATAATCTCTATCAACGCATGAACCTGACTGTCAATCTTGCAACATATCGGGCATGTTTTTGGCAATCCAATCAGATATACTTTTTAGACATAAAAGAAAAATTAAAACGCCAAGCATTACCTGATTCTTGAAAATGAAACAAGACTCCATTACTCTTTCCTACTCCAATGGCCCCATACACTGGCAAAGCTAAACCTTACCATAATATTTTATTTCTCTATGCAACATCTTCCCGCTCAAGTCTTGTGCAGCAGGTTGCTACAAAAAAATCCCACACAAACAATCAAACTACACCAAAAATATAGCATTCAACCATTTCCTACAGAGAAAACACTCTAAGTGATCTCTTACGAGCCATCAAACCACTCACACGAGTGTAGACATGATAATAATTATATATTATACACAATTTTAAAAATAATGAAATGTAGAAGATCATTCCCAAAACAACAACTATGGCTTTTATTTATTACAGTCACCTGAAATAAATCTTTGAGTTTTAGACTTTTAGTCTTCAGTTAGAAATTTATCCTACTTTTTGTTCCCGAAAGTTTAAGTATGATTGTTCTCAGTGATCCATTTTCAAAAGTACTTTTCTCCCCAACCCCTCCTTCATAGGATGGGCTCGCGTAACAAGACTGGTGGATTTGCAGAACATGATTTGGTTCTTTATTTCAAGAATGTCTACTTTCCAACATTGCTAGTATCGTGTAAAACGCTTCACCACAATGATAAGACTTTATTTCACAACTCAACCAGGTGGGGTAAAAATTACACGATCATAACCTTACTTTTAATGGCATGCAATACATGCAAACAAGATAAAATATAAACAAATAAAAGTAATCAAAATATCAATGTTCAATTGCAACAGCTAGGAAAGCTTTATTGGGAACATAGAAGAGATAGAAATATATATTTTTGATAAGCTATCAGTAAAGTTAATGATCACACCACATCAAACAGCGTGAGGAGTACGCCTTCAAAGCTCCATAAGCCTCGTTCTCAATGAGAGATC
Source organism: Pocillopora verrucosa (assembly GCF_036669915.1). NCBI lineage: Eukaryota > Metazoa > Cnidaria > Anthozoa > Scleractinia > Pocilloporidae > Pocillopora > Pocillopora verrucosa. Next base: position 2,382,236 of record NC_089322.1, on the reverse strand, counting down.
TCTAGTTGGGGCCTTCATCCGGAAACATTGTTATTATCTCGGTGGGCATACGACGACCACAACTAGAGCATTCTGAGGTGGCACAAACGACTTTCACATAACAGGTTTCACGATGCTCAACGATTCTCCGTGAATGTACAAGTTTTGGAAAAGTGCATATTACATGGTCAAAGGGGCAATGGTAAATCAATCTGTTCTGATAGGCAAGTTCTCTTCTCAGAATACCTGCCCGATGCTTGGCTGTGAAAGTTTCATAGACCATCCGTACAGAAACGCCTGGAGAATATAAGGAAGTGTTAACAACGTTTGTTTGATGGATATGTTTTTCAATGATGTGCTTCTTAGCTCTCAGCTTCAGTCGAGTGGGAGTATCCATGCTCTTGTGACAAGGGAGGGGATTCATGGCCTGTTCCATTTAAAAACCGCTGATGATGGCGATGATATCTCCAGTTATTAAAACTTATTGTCAACGAAAAATTTAAGTTCCCTTCCGAAGTTTACAACCGAAAAATTCAAAAGTACCTGGAAGGCTGCGGAAAAAAAAGACGGGTCTAATACAGATTTCAATTTTTACCAAAACCTATATTGTCATGGACTTTCCTCACACTGAGGTCACGTGTTCTGTTCACGTGGTCTGTTGACCAATTTACAAATAAGCATCCAAAATGGCGATAGAATCTCCTATGAAGAAAGTCGCTTAGTTTCGACGAAAAGTTTGAGTTTTCCTCCGAAGTTTACTACCGAAAAATTCAAAAGCATCTGGAGGGCTGCGGAAAAACGACGTCGGGTCTAAGGGATATAAGTTTTCACAGAAAGTTATATTCATGACGTTTACGTTGCAGACGATCAAAGCACCCACGAAAAAGCAATTTTAAAAGGCTTATGCTTTAGTGGCCAGCAAAAAAGTGAGGAGTCGCACAAGTTGTCACAAAAATTTGAAAGTGGTGACAACGGCGTTGCAAATGTAGTCCAAACGTCATCTTCCTATTTTTACGGAGTGGTCGCTTCAGTAGACCTCATTTTGAATTAAGTAGCGTTATTCCGCCTACTCGAGATTAGCAACATTCAAACATGCACTCCAGAACAGAATCAATCGTACACAGAAGTATATCAGAAACACATAGATTGTGGATATGGTTTTTAAGTTGTTTGTTGTTATGATGACAAATTTAGCAAACCTGTACAGATATACAGAGGAGAAAATGAAGTTTATAAATTCATGGAAAAGATGATTGAAGAAGTTAAAGATTGCTTAAAGACAGCCGAGGAGCATTTAAAAAAACCATCAAAAATTTCTGAAGAGGATGAAATCCATTTCAGACAGGCAAAAGAATACCACATTTGTCGCAAAACAGTACACACAGAAAGATATTAGAATTAGAGACCACTGTCACATCACTGGAAAATACAGGGGATCAGCACATCAAGGTTGTAATTTGACTTATTTCCGATTAGAATTTGAAGATATGAAGATATCTGTTCTTTTCCATAAACTACCAGGTTATGACAGCCATTTTATCATGCAAGAGATTAGTCAAATAGCTAATAAATACACAAATAAGAACATGAAAGGAGAAGACAGACAGGTAAATATCATTGGAGGTCGACCTTGAATACCCAAAAGAATTGCATGATGATTACCCATTAGCCATAGAAAAAAATCCACGTTTCTCAAAATATGCTTTCCAGTTATTGTGAAGAATAAGACAGAAATACAATATGAGCATCGGTCAAGTTTAAAAGCTAGTTCCGACATTATCAACAAAAATAAATTACGTGCTTAATTACAGAATCCTTCAATTATATATGGTTTTCGTTTTTTGAAGAAAGTCCACAGAGCATTACAATTTAAACAGTCCCCTTGATTAAAACAATACATCGATTTCAACACGCAGAAACGATCAACCACCAAAAATTCCTTTGAGAAAGATTTCTTCAAACTTATGAATAATAGTGTCTTTGGTAAAACTACGGACGATATTAGAAAAAGAGTTGATGTGAAACTCATTACTGATGGAAAAAAATTGTCAAAATAAAGTTCAAAACCAACATTCGTAAGCAGCACAATCTTAATCTTAAGTTGATCATGAACTTGGTAGTTACGAACAGAACTAAGTGTCGCTATATTGCTTCGATGACAAGCGTTACATACATAAACTTGGCGTGACAAGTTACGCTTATGGACACTACTAAACCTTGAGAGTAAATTTTACTACAAAAATAAATTTTACAAATCAAAAATGTTTTTTCCATTGTGTAAACAAAATTTGAAGCTTATCATTGGTTAACATTGGTTAACAAAGACTCATATACTCGGGAAAGTCCCTGTTTGAATGAAGCCGACGCGTGGGTAGTATGTTAATTTTCTTTGTCTTTTAATTTTTACTGGCGTGACATGCAACATCTTTCTTCATTGTACTATGAGCGCATTTCTCAGAATCCGACTGTCTTTATTTTTCTCGGAATTCTTTTTAATATCTTTAATATCTAAGAGATACTTAATTAGACAGTGTTAATTTTATATTTGGATAAACTAAAGAAAATATCCCAAAAAGGATCATTAATATTTTCTTCGACATGGCACCAAGAGTTTCAATGTGAAGGTAAGGGCTGGTGTTGTCTAGAAGTGGATGCGAAGACGGCCTGGCAACTAAAGCTTGCGCTTCTCGGAAATCGTCGGTCGCCTCAGCAACAGCTCGCAAACAAACGCTTTTTTCCATAATATTTTTAAAACAAATTTTAAAATAATTTTCAAAGTCACTTAGCGCGCGACATTTATCACATAAATATTTGCCATTACTTTAAAAATTCAAACTTCTACACGTCCTTTAAAAAAATCTAAACCTCTGCAATATGATTTTCTGAGAGAAATCCAGTTTGCATGCAACACAATGCAGAAGAAATTAAGGTAATACAGAGCAAAAACTAGTTGATTTCAGTGTATGCACAAACTCGGAAAATTCGTCTACTAAACACCAAAGTAATCATTGGATTAGCTTCACATTTCTAAACAAAGTTCTAATACCACAGAAAGTTAATCTTAAAATGAACCTAAAAGTTAAATGCACTTGAATACACTTTTAAATACCCGAATGAATGTCAAAACTTTATCATTTAATGCAGCCTTCGCTGTAATCATCGTGAAACGTTAACGAAAACATGGTTCTGAAACCCTAAAATAAAAAGAAAACAATTGAAAAGTTTTGCAAAGTATTTAAATTGACCAACTTTGAGTTAAAACAATGCAGAATTTCACACAAATGATTCGACATAAACTCACTTGACGGGAGATGAGTTTGATAAGAAACTTATAAAAGAGATTTAAAGCTGTAGAGCTGCTTAAACAAATGTTTATGAGTCTTGCCCGTAAATTTCATTTAGTTAAAAGGTTTGTTCAAGGTCTTAATAATTTATGAAAGAAATTAGCCTAGCTAATTTGCACTTTTTAATTTCAGGATCAAGATCATTGTTGAAAACTGGACCGAGAGTGTCACGTGGATTTTTGTAAGTTTCTTACCCCCCACGAATTGAACTTTGAACTCTTGATGAAAACTCTAAAAAGGAAAATGAAAAGGAATGCGTGAAAGCTGTCTTGTATATTGTTATTCTGGAATACAGTCTTTATTCGAAGTTGTCCTGTTGTATACGTTTTATACAATCATGGAAAAACTGTCTCCCAAGCTGTCCTTTAATTAACAAATAGAGAAGCCTTGAATGTGCTCTGTTCTGTTGTAAAGCACGCAGGAAGCGGTTAGAGCACGAAAGAAGTGTAGGGGGAAACACATGACTCAGTCGAGTGTTTCTCCCCACTTCTTGAGTGCTCCAGCTGCTTCTTAAGTGCTTTACAACAGAACAGAGCACAGCTAAGGCTTATCTATTTATTTCATGATAAATAATCCGTTCAATTCCCTAAAATATTACTTTCAATTTTCAAAACAAACTTTATTTCCAAAGCGAGCAACAGTGTCATAAGCATCCTCCATACTCTCACAAAGCACGCTACAATAAGCCAGCGGTCGCAAGAATAAAGGGGATACTCAGCAACTGGAGAAGCTTTGATTGTTGAACAAATTTTTCTTGTATATATTGAACACTATGACGAATGTAAAAAATGATGTTGGGGTGTAGAGGGGTAATCACTCAAGCCTTCCGGCATTATTTATAATTTTTCTCGGGAAGGTCAAGTCTTAAAGAAGTGGTTCCGTTTCCCAGAGAGTTTAAACTAAAATACTTTAATTAAACTGGCGTTTCCAAGGTTATGAGTTCTAATAGTACATAAAACTTATATTCGGCTTTGTCGAGGAACACAAACGATTCTCCTCCAAGTAATTCTCTGTATGCGTCTTCAGTGTGTACTTGAAGAGGATATTCAATGATGACGAACCGCACATGGTTCCGTTTAGATTTCATTGAGAAATCTGTGACTCAAAGGTCCCGTTTGAAAGGCTACGGATCACTTACTCTATTCTATTTAGTGTTCAACAATAAAAACAGTTCTATCCAATTTAATGGACTTGTCTAACTCTGATACAAGCGGGAATACAGCGGGTGGCCACTTAATTCACTTATACTGTATGTAAAGTAGTTGCATAAGATGAGAAATTTGATCGGCTAGCCGAAACTAATTATTCTTCTTTAAATAGTAAAACACAAACAAAAACAAAAAGATTCTAGCACCTGGTAAACGTTGTTTTCAGCACTCTTACAATGATTACTACTCAAAGTCAGTAAACAAAAAAAAGCACAAAGAGTGCGCTTGTAAAGATGGTAGCGAATGATACAACTGTGGCAGTAGGTTTTACAGGAACACCTGGTGAGGCGTTTACACTTGGCGAGGTGTTGTCTACAAGCCCATTGCACATGTCCTGTTCACAGCACGTAGCTTCGCATTTTTCAAAGGTCTCTTCAGGTTGCAGATACGAGGCATTGCAAGACTTTGCCTGGAGGTCTTGGCACTCTGCCTGTATAAAGATTGAAATAAGGAAAAAGAAAATAAATTATAGCAATGGTCGAAAAGAGTTATTTCTTCAACATTTTTAAGGAGTAAGCTGGGGGAGGGGGGGGGGGAAGAAATTGTCAAAGCTTTCGTGTCACTACCCATCCTTTCTGGAAAAGTGAAAATGTTTTATCATAAAACAAACTTGTTTGTTTTGCAACCTGTTAGATTAAAATTATTATTGTACTCCCCATCCCACCCCAGCCTCTTATATCGAAACACTTATCCACACCTCTGAATTAGTTAATTGCAATGAGATTTTGTGCGAGAACCTTGATTGTTTACAAGTGATTCATCTCTTTGCCGAGATTGATGCACAAGAAATTATTTTAGAACAGTTTTAAACTGTGTCGAAATTCTAAACTAAACTTGGACTGTTTTGAAAATGTTCCACTCCACCACTCGGAGTAGTTTCGCGCGTCTTACATGAAAGTAGCTTACACCTCTTCTCTTTCATGTGTATCACTGAGCTCGAGTTCATCTGAGATCACGCGGTGAGAAGGACAGGTAAATGGGGTATCTCGAACCCTGTAAGGTCTAAGCCATGAAGATTATTCGGATTAGTACGTTTTCGCGAACCTGAATTACAGAAGGCTTTTATGGAATAGACTGAGAGCCAAACTTATCTAAACTAGAGAAGGGTCACATGACACCCCCGAACCACACCATATCCATGCCCCACCACAGGACTACCCCCTATTTATACCCAATCTTAGGACTACTCCCCCCCTCCCCCCCAGCTATGCCCCCTGTACCTCCACACCATCTACTGAGAAGTTCGCTTCGCTTTTTCTTCCTTTTTCATCTATTCTTAAAGGCGTCCTGATAACGCCGAAATGACGAAATGAAATTTGACTTGAATAATGTTAGTTAACTTCACCAGTTTAGCAGAAAAAGCCAAATTTTAATCGCACAGGATCAAAGCTTACCTTCATTCCACAGCGAAACATACTCCTAGTCTGTTTCATTTGTCCCCTTTTGGCTACAGCTAATTTTTTGATACACACGTCATAATCCGCGTCACAATCGGTGACATTCAAATCACCCGGCTTTGTGCATAACACTGTAGGTGGGTTTGGTGTGCAAGTGTTGCAGGTGATGGCCAGAACTACTGAAATTATAGAGTTATTTCACAAATTGATCCCCAAATTTATCTAATTATTTTATCGTGAATTATCATTCAGGGATCCAGTATGATTTAAATCAGACATTATTTAATCTCATTATCGAGGGAGGAAAAGAAAGGACCCTGGAAACGAAGCTTTGTGGCACAGTTGATAATGGCGTCCAATCAGAATCTTTTTCCTCTTCTATTATAATTCATTTTCGGCAAAGTAAACTCACAAAGGTGATGACAATGGACTTTGTCAGCCAAACTTGACATACATGTATTTGTATTTGAAAGGTGCTTATTAACATGGCCGAATTTTACGAATTTATGTTTTTACGGATGCGTAAAAAAGGAAAAGCCGTCGATAATAACCAACAACAACAACATCACTAGAACGTAATGACCTTTTTTGTCGATTTTCTGTAGAAAGTGGAATCGAAATAAAGCAGTTTGCGGTCGGTAAAGAAGAGGATACTCCGCCCGAAATAAAAACTATATTATATTTTTCACCACTGAGTTCATTGATATTTTACCTATCCTTTGGTGTATGATACTGAAGCCCTAACCGATTCTTTGCTTTATTACTTTCAATTGCGGTAGATGTCGATTTCGATTATTATGTGGTTTCATATAGATGCGAAATCAACGAACAAAACATGCCGAAAATGAATCCTTCTTTCCCAGACAACACAAAAATTTTAATTCAGCACAAGTCGGAGAGATTCACAGTTCACACTCACCGTTAAGAAACCAACATTGAACAGCGGGACAGCGAAAATCGACCTTTGATTATCTTGTTTACAATCGCTTTTTTGGACAGTGGATTTTCTTTTTTAGGTCCATTACAATTCTAAATTCTAGTCTTAACAACATTCCCAATCGTTAAGCCAACCCTTTCATACATTGTTATATTTTAACCTTTACCATAATTTGTCAGAATAAAATATGTATCGTAAGAATTCAAAGCGAATTCAAGCGACAATTCACTTACTGTTTGGTAAAGCGAACAATGGCAAAATGCTCATCATGCTGTTCATCGTGGGGAGCGTCAAGCGTCTGTGCGCAAATTCAAGGATCCGAATGTAAATAGATGGTGTTGACCCGATAGGCCGAAGTGTTACTCGGAAATTTTCCGATATTGGCCGAACTGACGAAAGGCCTCCACAACATGACCAAACATCCACAGAGACTTTGGATTGGACAGATTTCGGAGCCTTTAACGTAGAAAATATTTCTCATTTCCTTTTCAATAAAGATTTAGTTAAATATAAACACGTAAAAAATAGTGATATGGACCGACGTTTCGGAGTCTTCATGACGCCAAAGGCCAAATGCCAAATTCACCAAGGAGCCTAGAAAAGAACGGCATGCTTCCTTTCCTTAGCACTCAACTACTTAACCGTGCGCCCCGATTGGAAACCAAAGTTTAAGTAAAACCAACTAACGCAGGTCTACTATTACACTATCAAAACCACGTAGACAATCGTTATAAATGGAGCTTATTGACAACCTTGCTTGATCGCGCACACCGATTATCTTCCTCATGGACGTATTTTTCTGACAAGTGTGATCGCCAAGACTTTAATACCTACAACGTCTGATTAATTCCACCTTCAACAATTTCGTTCATTTAAGAGTAGCTTGCCAAAACCCCTCACAGGCGCCAAAAGAAACAAGGGCCATTGTTCGAGTGTTCATACCACTAAAGGACCAAGAGTCAGCAAATTATGTCAAGAAACAACTCAAGGACCTCAGCCTACAAGGACAGACAACTTTCCAACCCGTGTTCTTCAGCCGTAAAATCAACCAAGACCTAAAAGTAAAAGAGAAAAAGCCACAGGTCGTAAAACAACAACGCGTTGTTTATCGTTTTCAATGGAACCTGTATGATGCAGGTTATGTGGGCTGTACGCGCGAACACTTACACGTACGTGTGGACGGACATAAACAACGGTCATCCTCTATGTCTAAACACTACCTAGACAAACTGGATATGAGGCGCTTCGATATTCCAAAGAAATTCAAAAATAAATTTGATTGCTTAGTGCACGAGATCTTATTCATCAGAGAACTAAAAACTAACTCTCAACGCGCAATCCGACTCTATCCGTGTTTTAACACTTTAAAAAGTATTTCTGTAATTTAATCTCACACTCTTTATCATGTATTTTTTTTTTGCATCTATTAATACTCGCAAAATTCATTATCCTTACATTTACCTTGACAATGGCGTCATGAAGACTCCGAAACGTCGGTTCATATCGCTATTTTTTACGTGTTCATTTCCTTTTGACGGCTTATGCTACTTAAACTTCATAAATTTATGTTCGGCCTAATGAACCATTTTCACCAATCGCTTTGACGAAGGGCTAACGCTCGAAACGTCAGCCTTTTAACTCTCTACGGTGGCCCGTTTACGTCGTTATCAACTCAGTTGATAACTCCATATTACCCTGTTATACTCCCCCACCGACACAGCACCACAGTTTCCTTAGAAACTTACCCCGTTTATCCATTTTAACCTAGTTAATATCAATGTCAACAACAATTCAGGAAAATTTGCTGCATATCTGGTCTGAGCTCACGCGGTGAGAAGGACAGGTAAATGGGGTATCTAAAACCTTATAAGGTCTATACCATGAAGATTTTTCGGATTAGTGCGTTTTCCCGAACCTGAATTACAGAAGGCTTTTATGGAATAGACTGAGAGCCAAACTTATCTGAACTAGAGAAGGGTCACATGACACCCCCGGACCACACCATATCCATGCCCCACCACAGGAACACCCCCTATATATACCCAACCCTAGGACTACCCCCCCTCCCCCCCAGCTATGCCCCTGTACCTCCACAGCATCCACTGAAAAGTTCGCTTTTTCTTCCTTTTTTATGTACTCTTAAAGGCGTTCTGACAACGTCGAAATGACGAGACGAGATCTTAGTTTTATGAAATTTGATTTAATTAATGTTAATTAACTTCACCAGTTAAGCAAAAAAAGCCTAATTTTAATTGCGCAAGATTAAGGCTTACCTTCATTCCAAAGCCAAACATATTCCTAGTCTGTTTTATTTGTCCCCTTTTGGCTACAGCTAATTTTTTGACACACACGTCAGCCATGCCTGATGGATCCGCGTCACAATCGGTGACATTCAAATCACCCGGCTTTGTGCATAACACTTTCGGTGGGTTTGGTGTGCAAGTGTTGCAGCTGATGGCCAGAACTACTGAAATTATAGGGTTAGTTCACAAATTGATTCCCAAAATTTATCTGGTTATCTTATCGTGAATTATCATTCAAGGATCGATTACGGCTTGAATTAGACATTATTCAACCTCGTTATCGAGGGTGGAAAAGAGAGGACCCTGGAAACGAGGCTTTGAATGTTTTTGTAAAGACCTTCCCGCGAAAGATGGCGGAGAGCGTAGGGATTGAGATTCACACATTTTCATCTTTATTTCGATACTACGTTTTTTTCCAGTTATCATACTGTTAATACTTAAATTGTTAGCTCTCTCTAGCTTATTAGACGATTCGCTGCTAGAAGCACTTTCTCTATCAACAATTGTTTGGAAACACCAGCTAAGAAAAGCTACTTGTCAGCCAAACATGACATATTTGACATGGAATATCAATGTTTTTACGGAAAAGCCTTCGATAATAACCAACAACAACGATACCACTATAACGTAATTACCTTTTTTACCGATTTTCTGCAGAAAGTGGAATCGAAATGATGCAGTTTGATCCTTGCGCTCGATATAGAAAAGGATACTCCGCCCGAAATAAAAACAATATTTCTCACGGGACTGAGGTCTTTAATATTTTTTAATTATTTAAAAAAAAAATTCATCTATTTTAGCGTCTAGAGAGTGGTATGTTGCTTGCACCAATCAGATCTTTTAGGGTATGTATCTCGCACAAATCAGAGCGTAGTTTATAATCTTTGGTTTGAGAGGTGTTCAAATTTCAACGAAGTAATGAGGGATTTGGAGAGAGCGGTTCGTAAAATGGAATCATCTTTCAGAATGAGAAATGATGGCTTTTCTGTGTTTTTTAACGTATATTTTACCGCGCTTTATGAGAAATGAGATGCTACTGAACGGATGAAAGATATCAGATCACCTATAGTAAACGTGTTACTCTTGCTGCTAAAATGGTGGATAGTTGTTCGAGAGAAAATGGAGTCCTGTACACTGTAGCACGATCATGGTTTTTGTTCCTTCACGACGAGAGTGAGTAGACAAATTTTGAATCAAATATTGCTTGAGGTGTTGATGGATTGCACCAAACATTTTGATTTGAGCAGTTCTTTAACGGCAAGCTGCGTTGCAAGATTCATGATTTGTTGAGTGTGCCGATTATATTTTGATTGGTTTGCTCGGTGCTACCTGTAGATGAATGTCTGATTAAAATTAACTTTGGACGATTTTTTGTGGCTCCTAGGAAGCTTTGTCGCCTCGTGTGACATCGTTTTTGATTGATGTGCAATGTTAAGAGGTGTTTTCATTGAACAACGATTTTTTTACGAAAGATGGTTGGTGGTTTGGTTGCAGTCAAATTCATGGTAAACATCGTTTTTTTTGTAATTTCTTTATTTTTTTGGCATTTTACAAAACATTAATCGACTTAAAATACACCACAGGACTCAGTTACAATACGTCACTTACAATAATTTACTGAGAACACACTACTAACAAAGTATAGTTTACAATGAACTTGATTACGATAGATGACTTACTTTCGATTACTTACAATACGTACACAATACTCGACATTTACATTATTTTACGACATATCACACTACTTTCAATACGTTACGGTAAATTACTTACAGTATCATACTAATAGTATATAGCGAAATCGTATGCTTTACAATAAAATTTGATTTCTTATGCTACTCTGCATTGTTTGAACGACACCCATCCCACAAACCGATATGTGGCAAAAGCTTATCCCATTTCTGAAAATGTTTAGCTAATTTATTCCGCTTTGCTGCTATCTTCTTTTCTACCTGGTATATCTCCCCGATCTTGGCCTTATAAACTCGTATGGAGGGATTCTTAGAATTCAATTTACACTTGTATATATAAAATTTAGCTATCAGTATTAGATGATTTAGAATAATAAAGTACTCTTCCGCATTGAAAACTCCAAAAACTATATCCATTATTGTAAATGTTTGAAAGTTAACTTGACATTCACCAAGCCAAGAACAGAAAGCTTCCCAGAAAGCCTTTGTAACATTGCAGTAGAAAATATATGTTCGAAGGATTCAACTTCTTGATTACAAAAAGTACATAAAGGCGAATGCCTATGTTATAACCTAGACACCGGTGATCCACACTTATGGTGAACTGACCGATTTATTCTTCAAGCTTGTAGAGGTTTCCGCTGGGATTCTCGTTTCGCTAATCACAGAATTACAGATTTCTTTTTGCAAATCATAAGCATATTTCCATTTCGCAAATTACAGATTTCTATTTTGCAAATCATGAGCATATTTCCATTTCGCAACTGACAGAGTTTCACTTCGTTTTGATTTGACTCCCACCGATGAAGCACCACAGTTTCTTTAGAAACTCACCCATTTTATTTATCCAGTAACGTAATGCTTCGTTCAATGATCTGACCTGATCTCGAAGTTGCGCTAATCGTAAAGCCACCTCGTTTCCTTCATTGTATTTTCGCATAATTGTCATGTGGAAACCAGCCATAAACTTTTATGGGAAAGACGCATCGTGGAGAAATCGTCAAATTTAGTTCTAAATTTGTCTGTGACTAATAGGAGACAAAGTCTTTGATTAATCTTTATCTCAAGGATATGAAGGATTTAAATAAAAGGTCTTTTGACAAACGTACATACATTCGTTGGTCGGCTTTTGGTGAGAATTCAAAGCTTTAACAAGACAGTGCAAAGAAAAGATATCACATGATTACTCTTGGCATCTAGACAAGAACATTGATAAAAATAAATAAGACGAGATTAAAGCATCGGATAAACTTTATCATAAAAAAAATTTTGGCTATACAGGAGAGCATATTAGTATTTCAAACGATTGAATTTATAATGACGATAGGACCGAATGGAGTCCTATTCGGTCTGTAATCACACGAGTGATTAACAAATCGAACGACCGCGAGGCGGGAGTCCGATCTGTTAATCACGAGTATGATTACAGACCGAATTGGACGACAAGAAGTACTATTACCAATTAATCAAAACCACGACAAAATTTCAGAAAGAAAGAAACTAGACCAATGTTCAATATTTCAATATTTCTCATAAAATTCTGACGTTTTTTTTATTTGAAAGTTGGAAAATGTTTGTATTGTGATCTCATCATCATAAGTATTTGTTTTAAAATGAAATCGATGTTTATCATTCTTTTACGATCACCATTAATCTGAGGTAGCACACTCTCAATCTTTTTAAAAATCTCAAATATCTTATTTTTATCAATCGTTGTTATCTACATGTTACCCTTACTGCATTTATTAAAGATTACATTCTGAATGTGATACTTTCGATAATGAACTGAATTTCTCATAATTTTAAATTTGTTTTCGTTGTTATCGATGTACTCATTCATATATTTATATCCTTGAATCAAATCACAACTTACTCATACAATTTCTCCTTAAACGGTTTCAAGTTTCATAGTTTTACAACATTGTTCATGTTTCATCTTCTAATCCTACAGTGCGTTTTAATTGCCGGACTTGTAAGACCTTTTGACATGCTTCGTCTGTGTAATAAAACCTCTATTGCAAGATTTATTAATTATTACAAATAATCTTTCTCAACTAAAACTTACCTTACAACATGTGAAGTAACCAACATGGAGAGCTCTTCCCTAAGCATTTCGTTTTAACACACCTGTTCAAGGCGAAGCCCACACTCGACTGTAAATATACATTTAAATTTTCATGCTGCTAAAGAGTTGAATTTGCACTGGATAACTACTCGATGTTCCGGTGTTGCGGCCAGGTTGATAGATAAGAAATAATAAATGAACTTGTGCCAATTTCAAGTTTAAAACCCCCTCACCTTAAAACTGAGGCGAATTGCAAAACCTTTGGGGTGCAAAAGTGAATTGTTTGGTTGAGAATGAATATGTGTGTCAAGACAAAGGCTTTACGAGTATCTTTGCCTCAACAGGAGCCTTGTGGTTCTCGTAAATGGCTTACCGTAATTGTTTGGATCGAGCATTTCGATTGAGTGTCGTAAAACAAACCCCAAACTAATCGCAACGGCCAACTTGAAGAAACGAAAATAACTTTAAGAGCCAATAACAATTCAAAGTAAAACCAATTAAACTTCCTGAACCGCAGGAAAACGCGGGGAACCAAGTCGTGGTCCATCTCCCGTAAGGTGAAATGATTAACAAGTTGACTTTGACATACAACTGAGATAATCTTGGAAGCTGCTGCATTGGATTAGACTGAGAACTTTTTATTAAATCGATGTCTTAATTAATGTCTGTAACGGTTGAAATAAAGAAGTCCTTGGAGGTATGTTTCCATCCTTGACTAAATGTGTTCTTGAATTGCTCTCACGATGTGTACCTAGTCATCTCAAGTTCCTTTTACAGCTGCACGACAATCAAGCTTATTCAAATGGAATATCAGGTGACATACATTTTCCCTTCATTCTACCAATTGGATTTTAATGATTGACCCCTATCAGGTAAATGTAGCCTGGGTGGCGAGGTTCTAAAGAAGGGGATAGGGGTGAATGGGAAAACAAACAAATAAAAAACACTCGATTTTCTACAGTGCCTCTTAAGGTCTGTTCGTGAGTGACAGAGCCCCTCACCGTTCACCTGAAAACCATATGGTCCCCCAAAAAAATTATAAGCCACCCCTTCGCTGGCAATAAAATGATAAGTGGTCGCTTTTGTCACGGTCTGCCATTCATTTCCTGTAATTTTAGCTTTCGTATCTAACCCTTACTTTAACACTTGAAGATATTCAAAATTGTCATGTACCAGACAATCTGTTGATGAAATGTTGAAGGAGAAGTGAGTTAATGTCCATGTCCTAAATGATCTCGCGACAAAATATCACACTGGTTCGGTGTTCAGCATTTTCACTATTCTACTCACGAGTAACTCCGATCTCACAATCAATCAACCCAAATCACCTATCATATTTCTGTACTTTCGTCACGAACCTATCAACAAATTCAATGTAACGCTTCGGTCACGACCGCCACTTGTGAGAGTACAAGTAATAAATCTCCCAAGAAAGACAGATTTTCATATGATTAACTACAAAGCAAAGAGAAGCGTAATTTTGATTCCTTGACCCACTTTATTTTTAGTCGTGGATACGCGAAGCGTATAAAGCACTGATGTTAGGAGTCAGAATATGCAAATTCGTCGCTCATTCAGATGTAAACACGTCGATATGTCAACGGCAGACCAATTGCTATCGACTTTCCGAGATAATACCGGGATGCATCTGTCGACTTTCCGAAGTAACTGCCGCGACGTTGAAATAGAATTCGACTTTCCTTCGAGAAAGTTTCGACTAATACTCGTCGCAGTAAGCACATGGTAGTAAGCTGTGTAGACGCTGAATGTCTTTGATCCCTCGAGACGTTTGCTCGTCGATCCTCCAAGCTCACATTGGGTTTATAAATGGTGAAACTTTTACGAATGAATCTTCCGAGCGAAACTTTGATCGAACTCACGAGGGAACCTATGAGCACTCGTATCAGCTAAAGTGTAAAAACAAACATAGGGTTAAACAAAACTATTAGAAACACGAGTAGCACAACTAATCAGTCCATAATATCCAACCAAAACACTCTTGTCGCCAAGCAGAACGAAACGCAGTCAGAAGACTGATCTGATGATAACAGAAATCATACAGAAACGAAGAAGTCGAAGTCCGATCGTATTAGCAAAGGCGCCCGTCGTGATAGTGAACCATCAAGATTACCGTGGAAGAAAATTCTGAACTTATTAAACAAGAGTATAGCAATTCAGAGGTATGTAAGGTCTCAGATTGTGCAAAGTGTACCACGTTTGTCAGCGTTGAAAACGATTTGATCGCTTGATTACCATAATTATAATAAAACCAGACTGTATAGAAGTAAACCAGTTGAAATAACTCGTGCATAAGGTTCAAGGTTGTATTTTGCTATTGGTTATGTTAATGTTTTCAAAACAAGAACTGCAAAGCATAGACATGTGAAGTATCAGTTATTTTTCATGAAGAATTTGTACATGTTGTTCAATGTTGTTCAATAAAGTGTAAGAAACGAAATCACAAGTATTTTGTTTCAAGGGCAAAGTTACCTACTTCAGGTGATATTGAGTTAAACCCCGGATCTGTTACTCAGGGAAATAATCCAAACAATCTTAATTAATTTTACAATCTTGATTAGCTCAACATGGCTTGAGAATATAAGATGTTGGTGATGCAGGTGATTGCTCCTTTAGAGTTGTACCCCATCAGTTGTATGGTAAACCTAACTATTACATGAATGTTCGTAGTACTGGTTTTCAATATATCACAAACAATCTAGAGAGATTCATCAAAAGTAGTACAGACCATTATTGGTCAGGGTATTTAGCTAATGTGTCACCCAGGGTACATGGGCTGATGCGCTTGGTATACAAACAGTTGCAGATGTATTAAACCTCACAATCCACATTATAGAGTCTAATCTAAGGTTTGCATCGGTTACAAATATCAGTCCGGTTGGCTCAGAAAGTGATACTACTGTGATAGATATTGGACATATTGATGAAACACACTATGTTTCAACTGTTCTTTCAATTTAGAGGCAATGGTTGACAATGTAATTCATAATAATCAACCAGCACGGTTAACGATAGATCAATATACGAACACAAACAATAATGAAATGATGGCAAAAACGTCAACCAAAGAACGGAGAAAAAGCTGATATGAAGGAATACAAGACAAGAAGGAGAGGAAATAGTGAGTTCAGAAATAAGCAAAACAGAGCTCTGAGGGCAAAAAGATTAGAGAATATTGGAAAAAAAAGAGAATCTCAAAGGTGGGTATCTAACAAATGCAAAGAATCAAATCCTGATCATATCAGAGAACTGAATAAGCAGGCATTTGTCAAAAGTAAAAAGAGTAACCCTCACCATGTACAAGATGTGAATAAAATCGCAGAGAATAGAAAGAGATCCTTGATATCTGGGTTTAACCCATGTGACCATCACCTGTGTCTGCCAGCTACTAAAAGACTAAGTTGAATAGCAGTTAATGAAATAAATGAATTCGAATGTCAAGATTCAATACATGAGATGCAAACGATGACAAAAGTCATTCAAAGTTTTCATGACAACATTAAATGTGGTCCTGACTATGTATATACTTGCTGTAATCAATTATGGTAACAGTCATCTGTCAGAAAGCGTGAAGCAGATAAATATCCTAAAAGTTCTGAAACTTTGCTTGAAATAAATCAAACTACTCCTGCTAGTATAGATAATACTACATGGATTTGCTCTAATTGCCAATCAAAAGTAATAGAAAGCTAACAGTCTGTTCTAAAGCAAGAAAAATAGGATTCCATTTGAAACCACAATGTTTAAACTTGGCACTTTTAGAAGAAAGATTGATTTCTCTGCATATTCCATTAATGTAATAATCTATTGATGGCAATGTTGTTAATGTACCAGCTGATATAAATTCAACTACTGGAACTTTAACTAGACCAATCAACGAATCACAAACTAATCCCCATTAGAAGCAAACATCACTATTAATTTCAGAATGAAAGACCAAAAAGAGCATAAAAAGAAGTAAAATACCTTGTTAAGAAAAGTGAATTGTTTCAGAATGAGCCCTACAGAACTTCAAGAAAATTGGCTTGATAATCCCAATACAAGAATGAATGAAGCTCTTGCAAATCAAAGTAATGATTGGAATAAATTCCTCATTGATTCACACTCAAGCACTTGTAATGCTGAGATACATTCAACTGATCCTGCACCTGAAATTACTATTTCTGAGGCTACTAAAAGACATGATAATTTCACCAACAATCACCAGTAGTCACAGACTGTAATGACAATGACAATGATGGATGTTGTAAAGTTGAGGAGAGATCTTTAGGTGTCACAGATACTCAATCACAGGAACCAGATATGACTGAAAATGTTAAAAAGATAACACCCTTTGCATCAAGAGAAGGGAAAAAACCTTTAGGTATATATATGGACAAAGATTCTCAATTCCTATCATTTCCAACTGTTTACTGTGGTAAAACTCGAGCTGATGATAAGGACAGAATGACACCTGTCCATTACTGTACAAGATGTAAGTGGCACAATCAGTACCAAACATCCTTTATGAATTCAAAAAGTCACAAATTAAACATGTTCAAAACAGTGTCTGCATCTCTCTAAGAATGTGTAAAACAAAAAGCAACAAATATACTGCAGGTGACCTAAAATCAGATGAAAGAATATAATGAAATTTATTCATCAAGATGAAGGGTTTAGAGTATTAAGACATCTAAAAGGATCACCACATTACTTTCAAAATTGCAAGAAAGATTTGTTTGCTGTGTTATATCATCTAGGTAATCCTACATTGTTTTTCTCATTGTCAGCAGCAGAAACAAGATGGTCACATCTCTTGAAAGTATTAGACAGGCTTGCAGAAAAGAAAGACTACACTGACTATGAAATTGATAATAAAACATGGCAACAAAATTCAAAAGGACCCTGCAAACTGATAGCCAACCAGCCATTCATTCATTTACAATTTTGCAGGGATTCAACTGCAATCCAATGGAATATTATTAAAAAAGAACAAGGAGGAATGGAGTGGGTAACTTATTCAAAACCTACAGCACATTCATGCAAATTTTATGTTAAAAATCTTCCATAAAAAGTGTACGCTTTTATGGAAAAAGTGAAGTTAAGGAGTGGTGCAGGTCAAATGATAGCCAAAATTTGAATTCTGACTTATCACCCATCACCCCAGCAGTCAACTCTATTGGAAAGTTACCCATTGGCTGCCTATGTTAACATGTAAAACTGTATGTTTTTGTAAAGAGGAATTTAATTATCTTCAAAACCATTTACATGTAATGTTTCCATGACTTATTCAAAGTTTCCTTGTCTATCGACCTTCATGGTAAGGCAGATCTTGGTAAAGGATGTGCTCCAGTGGGTTGGTAACAGGGTCTCCCAGAGATCCAATCTTGTGACTCCATTTTCAGGAGACTGAGGACCTGGAAGACCATGCGTTTGAATCCTAACTAAAGGTGTCCTGCGAGATAAGGAAATTTTCATGTTAGTATCTATTGCATTGGTATTGCTTCTCTTTGCTCTATGAGTGGTTCTGAAAACTTGCACCAATCTCTCACCCTGTCAGATGCTATACTTAACCCAATGGTGACAACCCTTTAACCACTAAGAGCTGACCAGCATCTAATTTCTCCCTACTCTATCAACCGTGAATCAAACAGGAAGGTCACAAGAGTAAAGGAAATAATCACTAACTGAAGAAGCTCTTGATTGCCAAACAAATCATTCTTGTATATATAGAACCGTATGGAAAATGTGCATAATGATATTAGGGTGTAGAAGGTTAATCACTCAAGCCTTCCTGCTTTTTGAAAGTAGGCTTTGTTTTTGTTTTAATTTAGAGTTATTATTTAGTCACCATGATTGTCCTTAATTGTAATCACTTAATCAAAATGCACGCTACATTTAGGGGTCACTCTTGTCTCAAAGTCACAAACAGCTGAGCCATGAACTTAAAAAAGTTTCGGAAGACATTCTTGTTTTTAAAAAGTGCCATATAAAGTGACACAATATCCTCTCTGTATTGAGACTAGGAAAGCATTTTGACTAACTGCAGCATATCTAGCTAGGGTTGCTTAACATGATCTCTTCTAGAACAAAAACGGACTCAAAAAAAGCATTGTGAAACAAACAGGAGTGGGAAAAATTAGAAAGAATATCAAACTTAAAAAACAGCACCCCCATAAGGAGCCACTCCCTTTTTATCTCCTGAGGGATGGGGGTGTCAGAAGATTTTGGGGGGAATCACACAGTTTTCAGTGGTAACAGAAAGGGGTTCAGAGTATAACATAGAAGAAAGGGGAGACTCTAGAAAATTGACTGCCAGTGGGAGGGGGGAGGGGTTATTACAATAATTATTACAGAGCCCTTGCGGTGGAGAGAATCAGGCAAATTTTATTGAACACAACCAAAACCATCCCACCCCCCTCTCCTTCCTAGGCGATAAAGAGTGAACATTCTATTAGTTAATGGCATTTTGGAGCCCTCAACATGTTTGCATTACCTGTTTGTCATTGATCTTCATGACCAGTGTTCATCCTCCACCAATGCAGTCTCTAAACTCTTCCCCATTCATGGAATAGTACACAGACAGATCTTTATTGCCCAATGTCAGGGTATAGGCCTTGCTTGGGCTACCACTGAGAAGAGAGCATCAGTGTGTCATGTCTGTTGACTCCTGTGCAGTAGTTATTTGGAATTTTATGCAACACATGGTGTCCTGTGAGATAGGATTTTTTCAACTTAGTATCCATTGCATTGGTATCACTTCACTTTGGTCTATAAGTGGTCCAGCAAACTCACACCAATCTCTCACCCTGTCAGATGCTATACTTAACCCAATGGTGATAACCCTTTAACCACTTAGAGCTGACCAGCATCTAATTTCTCCCTACACTATCAACCCTGAATCAAACAGGAAAATCACAAGAGTAAAGGAAATAATCACCAACTTAAGAAGTTCTTGACTGCCAAACAAATTATTCTTGTATATATGGGGGAGGGGAGTAACATCCTACATCTAGGATGGCTTACTGTGATCTCCTCCAAAACAAAACAAAAACTGACTCAGAGGCACTGTGAAACAAACTGGAGTAGGCAAAATTAGATGGAGGACAAAAAAAAAAAAGCCCCTTTAAGGACCAGTCATAATTTATCGCCTAAAGTTTGTTTTGAAAATTGAAAGTAATGTTTAGGGAATTTGATGGATTCTTTATTACAAAACAAACAGAGAAGCCTTACTCTGTTCTGTCGTAAAGCACTTAACCCTTTAACTCCCATGAGTGACCAAGACAGTATATCACTACAATATGACAACAATATCAAGCAGACGTGATGAGAATAAAGAAAAATAATAATTAGTGGATTATAAGTTGATACAACACCAAATTCTCAAAACTAACATCACAAGAACTGAATGGCAGACAGTAAGGAGAATTAATAGTGAGATCTTGGGAGTTAAAGGGTTAAGAAGCGGCTTGAGCACTCAAGCTCTTCTTTTATGCTCTAGCCATTTCCTACGTGCTTTACAAGAACTGTTTCTTCTGTAAAATAACCACTTTACTTTAAATACTCAATCAAAATGCGCACTACATTTAAGAGTCACTCTTGTCTCAAAGTCACAAAAGGCTCGGCCATCAACTTAAGAAAGTTTCAGTAGACATACTTGTTTATAAAAAGTGCCATATAAAGTGCCACAATATCTTTACTGTATTAATACTAGGAAAGCATTTTGACTAGCTGCATTATATCTAGGACAGCTTAATGTGATCTCCTCCAAAACAAAACAAAAACTGACTCGAGGACCAGTCATAATTTAACACCTTAATTTTTTTTTTTAGAAAATTGAAAGCAATGCCTTTAACTCCCAGACTAAATTTTAAATTCTTCTTGTAGTCAACCATACAATTCTTATAATGTTATTTCAGAGAATTTAGTATTGGATCAACTAATTATTCCCAAATTGATAGTTTTCTTTATTCTCATCACTTGTCTGGTTGATATTGTGTTGATATTGTAAGGAGAATTTTTGTCTGGGCCACTCAGGTGAGTTAAATGGTTAATCTATTCTTTCTTATAAAACAAATAGAGAAGCCATGACAGTGTTCTGTTCTTTTGTAAAGCACTTAAGAAGTGGCTTGAGCAGTCAAGCACTTCGTTCATGCACTAGCCACTTCCTAAATGCTTTACAACAACTATTTCTTCTGTAAAATACCCACCAGCCCTCAATCCTTTGTTTCACCGGAGATGAACCATACTTTTGTGCTTCTGCATCTTGTTGAAATGTACATTGCATAGCTGCCATTACACCATTTTCTGTTCCACAATCAGTGTCCAGTTTCACTGGACAGCCTTCTAACCCTGCAACACAATTCAAATAAAAACTGAAAATAATTTCTGGATGGTTGTTCGACCTTGTGACTGTTAGCCACATTATTTTCGACTCCATCCATAAATACAACCAAGTATTGGAAATCCTGGGCCACTAAGCTCATTCATGATTTGTTCTTGGACAACGTCCATGTCAAAAGATGGCAATCTTCTCCTGAAAGTTAAAATGCTTCAACCTACAACCTGTATTTTTCAATGTTCGAACACACGTCATGATGCCATGACACTTCGCTAAAAATTCAGTGAGACCTTAAAACGTATATCCTCTTGAAACTAATATGAAATTATGCTTTCTTCTTCTGGATGATCGCTTACTGAACTTGAAGAAGCCAATTTAGCTCAATTCCTCAACAAGAACGGTACAAAAATGGCGCCCTAATTAGCAGTAGGTCAGCATTAGATTCCATCCACCAAAACCTCCTTGGTCGAGAGGGACTGAGATGGAATGATAGACAACTCATGACTTGTTATACTAAATGAAAATTACGATGCTACGACAACATGCCGACTTATCCCGATGACCTAAGTGTATTATTTGTTTGGGAAATTGCGTCAAAACTTTTTACTCAAGAAATGGTAAGTATTAATTTATTATTCGATTGTAGTATTATAAAACATTTTACGCAATTTTATGCAGATATTTCACGTATTTAAAAGGTGCCCAGATGTTACGTAGTTTTGGTGGATGTCAAAAGGGAACATCCACCAAAACTTTGACCAAAACCATCAACAATATATTTTTTAATTTTATCTATAGCCACTGTTAGATGTTCAGGGAGACAAAAGATTTATACTACTAATTAGCAGTTAGTGCTCTGGCTAATTATTTTTTATGGTGCACAATTGCTGACCGACCAAACATTCATAATGATTATCATAACTCTTAACGCATAGAATAAAGTGGTTTTGGTGGATGTTTCTCTCCATCCACCAAAACCACCATAGCAATTTCTGCTACTTCCTTACAGAAGACTGATGCGACCTGCTATTTGGAGTACATAACCACAATCTATTTCTTTGTATGTAGAGATATTTTGCAAAGTTCTTGAGTCAGCACCTGTTATTATTGAAACCATAATCATAACATGGTGCACAATATAGAGTACAAAAGGTTCTGGTGTGGCAATCATGTAATCTTGAAACAGGAGAGTTTTTAACTGACTTAAACTGACTTAAACAGACATTTGCAACAAAATTCCAGGTCCAGAAATTTCTTCCACTATTTCCGCTAAAATCATAACCTTTAAGTACAACAAATCAGCACATCAGTAATTGTTATCAGGGGTCTGAAAATCCTATAAATCTTTCACATTTATTTCAAGTAACCTTTAATTTCACATGGATGAATAAGTATACACTCAAGATGCAGAATGTCTTACATTTTACAAACTATTTCCCTTTTTATGGATAGATAGTGAAAGGCCTTTGCCACATTGGTGAATCAAACCATTGTATACCATGCATTTTGTGATAATTGTTTGTTTTTGCTCACAATATCCAGAAAAATGGAGGGGATAAATTTAAATAGCAAATTCTATTAATGGTTAAAATTAAATAATATTGGAAGATCAAATTAACTTTGTAATGTTTAAAATTCAGTTTTGGCTTCTTGCTTATTCCAGCCTCTTAATATTTAAAAAGCATTCCTTGTCATTTTTGTGTTCTTCTGTGTACATAACTTGAAAAATAAACACAGAGAAAGGAAACCACAAAGGATTAAACTTGAAGCTAAAGCAAAGTTTAAGTTGAGCCATAGCTGATCCAAATACTGAGCACTTTGTATTGTAACCCATTTAGCAGTAAAGTTTATCTATATGTCTGCCAGCTTGTCACAAGTTTTACCCCTCTCCTTCAAAAGTCTCTATAAATAAATTTTTCTTTGTGGTCCCTAATTGATGATAAGTATATTACAGCTCCTCAATTTCCCTCTCTCAAGACAAGGTTACTCTAAATTTAACAAAGTAATGGACTTGATAAAACTCAAACTATAACTCAGCTGGATGCTACTTGCAACCTTAATTTCTTGATATCAGTATACTATAATCAATATGTTATAAATAAGAACCCTAATGCTTAATTTTGCAGTGATCACCCTCCTCCTTTTCATTTGCAGACCAGACTGGAACCTCTATAGGTGTGTTTGCTTGTTTTGAGTGGGGATGGAAGAAAAGGAGTCATGCCGCTTATCTGATTTATTAAACCAGATTTGTTCTGTTTATACACGTGCTGGCAATTGAACCTATCCTTCCCAAAATTAGGAAAGGCACACCAGTAAAAAACGAATTTTTGCTCCTTAAATATCTCATGCATCTTCCCCCAGTATTTTGTGACTTCTGTCTGAGGAAGGAGGTGTAAGCATTAAGTTAACCCGAATGATTCCACAATTGTGGTATCATCCAAGCCATGCCAGAGGACTTGAACTAGATGAACTAGTGAGAATGTACAATAGCGATAGCAAAGCTTTGTAATGCCAAAGAGCTATATCAATATATATATATATATCAATATATATATATATATCAATATATATATATATATATATATACATATACATACATACATACACCGGTGTTCCCGAAACCTTTGACAGCTTTAAAGAAAGAAAACTTCGTCCTCAATCCTGTTTCAAATTCCGCAATAAGTTTGTGCCTCATCAGCAGAATTTATGTATCCTAAATTATCTGCATGTCTACCGTCAAGCAATGGTTCGCGACTTAAAATTCTTGCTATGCTGTTTCTGTTTGTTCCCCAAGAGTTATGGGATTTACAGCTTCGGATGTTTGGCTACATCACTTGCGGATTTCCGAGAATCTTCGGTTATGTTTTGGAAGTCATTAAATATTCCATCTCAGTCCCTCTCGACCGAGGTGGTTTTGGTGGATGGAATCTAATGCTGACCTTAGCAGTATGTGGTCAGAGCTAGTCCCAGGTTCCGGTCTGCGACAGGCTTAGTCACCAGTACTTTGAAATTTTGTTGTGATTTTCTTAATTTTGGTTTGTTTTAGCTTGCTTTTGTGTAACAGAAAATTTCGATGTGTTCTGTTGTATTTCAGAAAAGAAATTGAGTTGTGATAAAAAGTAGATAAATGCAGATATTCCAAACTATTATTTTAGCGATCAATTTTTATCCAACTGAAATTCTAAACCTTCCGACAACCTGAAAGCCATGACGAAAATTTAATGTAAACGATAGAAACAATCTTCTAAACCTTACCCACTGTACAGCAGTCCTGTTTCTTTTTTGACAAGTCCTCAAGATCTGACAACTTGCCTATTATTTGTTTGCAAACTTTCTTTCTCTTATTAGCATCAGCACCAATGGCGAGCAAAAAGATGACTGCACAAAATTTCATAGCTGCCGTTTAACTGTCTTGAGTACCCCCTGATTTTAGTGAGTCTCGACAATAATTTAGGAATATTGCAAACCCCATCCTATCAACCCTTGAAACGCCTGTGACATTCCCTACAATTACTCCTTACTTGAATGCATACTCCATCCTTATGCTTCGTTGAGAGAATTTCTACCTTCATCAGACCAATCTTAATAAGCTGTTTTTATCGATTTGCTGCAACTAACAGACCAATAGTAATTATTCTGTTTACAGTAATAGAATTATCCGCGTTTACTGGCAAACGTCAAATAATCATCGACACCGACGACACGTCAGTCAGTGTAATCTGTCAAATCTTTCACGAATTTTCTATTCAGTTAGCTGAATGAGTAATGCAGTAACGAAAAGACTTTTCATTTAAAGCGTAGGCAGAGTCACTATGGCGATGCCCGCCTTAAGGTGAAAACCTGGACATCAGGTTCTTGCAATGTCAATAAAGCCCCCTCTCCCTCAAAGGCATGCTTTTGACACTCAACCACAAGCCCAATCCAGCCTCAAAGAAAACTGTCACTTAGACAAGGGGTCCCATAGCATACCCTCCCCACCCCCTAGAGCTTTCCACACAGAGCCATTTACAACCCATCCTTAGATAGGTTAGTGGCTGGGCAGCATGCAGGGCACTACCCTTGACGTTAAGCGCTCCGCATTTTTATCGGCAAGTCTGGCTTGATGGCGGGGTATGCCCCTAACCCTAACCACTAACTGAGCCCTATCAACGCATGAACTTGACTCTCAATCTTGCAACATATCGAGTTTGTTTGTGCAAATCTAATCATATTAGATTTATATATTAGATTTATATATTAGATTTATATATATTTTTGAATATGAAAGAAAAATTAAAACGCTAAGTACTACCTGATTCTTAAAAAATGAAACAAGACTCCCTCACTCCTTGCTAATCTCATAGCCCCATACGCTGGCAAGGGAAAATCTCACCATGAGATTTGATTCCTCAATGCAACATCTTCCCGCTTAATTCTTTTGTAGGTTACTGCAAAAAATCACAGACAAACAATCAAACTACATCAAAAATAGAGCATTCAACTACTTCCCATAAAGACAACACTCCAAGTGGTCTCTTACAAGCCCAGTAAACCACACGTACAAGTAAAGACTCGGACATGATAACAATGATTACATATTATACACAATTTTAAAAAATAATGAAATGTAGAAGAAAATTAGACTTTTAGATTGTCACGTTGCTTTACAGTATTGTGATGGAATTTGCTTCAGTTTTCAGCCTTTGGGAATCGAAGATGGTAATACACTGCCTGGATTCAGAAGTAGCCCCACAGTGATTTGAAATAATTGAAACTTTATGTGGGAATACCACCCATCAGCAATCGTTTTCTCTTGATCAGCCGTCATCGTGCAAATTAACTGAGTCTGCTTTCAGTAAAAATTTTCTAGCTAAAGCTTAGCGAGACAAAACAAGTCTTTGAAACCTCATTTTTTAGACTTCAAAGGAAGCCTCGTCACCCTTCTTTTCCACTTAGGAATCCCTCAAAGAAGGATACTAATCAGTTGCAGTGGCTTTCAGAAGTGAAGCAATTGGGAGAGAGTTGAAACAAGTCGAAATTAACAATCATTTACCAGCTGTCGACGAATAGTTATGCAGTAATAAATAACTTAAGTGTTGAAAATTCTGTTCTACGCATTTTTTCCTTTGTAAATATTTATCTGATACTGTTATATCCGTTATATTTACATAATTATGTATAAGCTATGAATTGGAGGAATAAAAAAATAAATAAAAAATAAAAAACTTGATAACAGAACCTATTGAGTGTATTTTGATCAAAAAATATGCTTAAAGTGACATTACCTTATATTGTACAGGTCCTAAGAGTAATTGTCTCTAAACTAAACTTACTCGCCTAGAAATGTATTTTTTTAACATAACTTTATCATAATATCTTGAATGGGAAGTTTTTCTGTACGAATCTTTGCCCAACCGAATTTAGAAAATGTTACTGGAATTGGTTTACATACTTCATTTGAAGAAATGACATAATCATATTTTCTGTTACAAGTCAGTTCTCTCAGAGGTATTTTTGACTGTGCAAGTTTTGCAAAATGTCTTCGGAATACATCGAGATGAAACATGTCACTTATACTACGGTACTCTGATTCAGTTAGGAATTTATCCGTCTTTTTGTTCCGAAAGTTTTAGTATGATTATTCTCAGTTATTCATTTTCAAAAGTACTTTTCTCCCCAACCCTTCCTTTATAGGATCAGTTTACGTAAAAAGACTGGTGGACTTACAAAATATGATTTTGTTCTTTATTTCCAGAATGTCTACTTTCCAACATTGCTAGGAGATATGGAAATATATATTTTGAGAAGCTATCAGTTAAGTTAATAATCACGCCATATTGTATCTTTCAAACAGTGTGAGAAAAACGCATTCAAAAACTGCTCAGATTTAACTGATCTTCGCAGCATTTTGCTAAACTGTTATGTTGTGGATGATTCCTACATTTGCTTCATGGAGAGTATCTTTCGCATTGCTGAATAACAAATCCTAAAAGGAACGTCAAATTCAGATGAAGAAGACCAATGCATGTACGTTTTGTAATCAAAAATTACATCCATTCGACCCTTAAGATCAGGGAAACTATTTTTACTCGTACTAGTTACTAGTTGTACTCATTCTGACTGATTTTCCACTTCATGACTACTATAATAATAGATCGTTCTTCATATATTTTTGCCGGAGCCTTGGATTTTCGCTCCATAAGTTTCGTTCTCAATGAGCTATCGGTTTGCGCTGTCCATCCGGAAAAATCGTTTTTACCTTGATCACATTATGATCACAATAAGGACATATTGAGCGGGTGCAGGCCACTCTCACATAACGAGTCCTACGTCGTCCACGTCGAGTCGGAGAGGAGCCCACAACAAAATCAAAGGGGCAGTAATAAATCATATTTCTCGATGAATGATTATCTCCTTCCTCCAGAATGCCATCCCTAAGCTTGGCTTTGAATGTTTCAAAGATCATCCGCAAAGAAATATGTCGATAAAATGAGGAAATCCCATCACCATTTTTAAGGTGGAAATGCTTGTCGATGATGTGTTTTCTATCTTTCCACTCCAGTCGAATGGAACTCTTCCTGCACGACTTACAGCGGGTGGAATTCATGGCCAAAAAATATTATTGAACAGAGCTAAATTCAGTTCTCGAAGAAGCGTTGTTAGCAATGGCTCAGGTCGCGTGGTCTGTTGCGTATCAAATATGGCGTTCCAAAATGGCGCTAGTATCTTCAGTGATGAAAATCGCTAAGTTTGGTTGCAAAATTTCAGTTTCTTTCCGAAGTTTACTACGGAAAATTCTTCCGAAGTTTACTACGGAAAATTCTTCCGAAGTTTACCACCGAAGATTCTTCCGAAGTGTACTACCGAAAATTCTTCCGAAGTTTACAACCGAAAATTCCTCCGAAGTTTACAACCGAAAATACCTCCGAAGTTTACTACCGAAAATTCTTCTAAAGTTTATCGCCGAAAAACTCAAAAGCACCTGGAGGGCTGCAGAAAAAGGGAAATCTGATCTAACGGATATGAGTTTTCAATCTAATGTTATATTCCCAATCGACCTTCTCCGCGCTCTGTTGGGTAAACAAATATGGCGTCCAAAATGGTGCTAGTATCCAGCGATGAAAATCGCTTAGTTTCGACGAAAAATTTGAGTTTTCTTCCGAAGTCTACTACCGAAAAATTCAAAAGCACCTGGAAGGCTGCGGAAAAAAGGACGTCGGGTCTAAGGGATATAAGGTTTTCACCGTAAGTCATATTCACGACGTTTACGTACTAAACGATCAATGGGCCCGCGGGAAAAAAATTTTAAAAGGCTTATGTTTTAGAAGGCAGCGAAAAAGTGAGGAGCCGCACAAGCTGTCGCTTAAATGTGGAAGTGAAAGTGAGGACAAAGGCGTTGCAAACGTAGTGCAAATTGTTCCCATTTTTACGGAATGGTCGCTTTCGGTAGACCTCATTTTGAATTAATTAGCGTTATTCCGCATGCTCGAGACTGGCAACATTCCGCTGACATTGATACGCCGTTCGCTTCAAAACAAATATTTAAGCAAAGATCTCTTATTCCTTCTCAACGAAATAGGAATAGAGAAACCTCAAATCAAAAACCCCTGAAATACGCTTTGTAAGGACATGATCAGGAAGCGATGACTATCCTGCCGAGTTGTTTTGTTTTGATGTGAACGATACAACAATTTCTTCTTTAAAAGAGCAACACGGAAGGTGAGGGGATATTATTTTGAAGAAGCTGTAGATTGGACGTGAAATGTAAAACAGTTGAGTTTGCGTGTACATTTTTGGCTAATTGACGGCACTGTCGAATCGGCGAATTTTATCAAACTTAAAATTTTATTAAATTGCGCTAAATCATTTCCCCGTAAAATCCTTTGAAGATCGAGAAGAACTACACTTCTCACTGCAAAAGCCAGATTTTCAATCAATTATTTTGTGTAACACATAGTTAAATAACGGTCTTTAAAAGCTGAATTAATAGTGTTTATCTAATTCAAACTGCACTAGTTGCACTGCGCAAAAAAATAAGAGAAAAACTACTAATAAGAGAAATGACGTTAAGCTTGGTTTCATGTTTTCATGTTTTCATGTTTTCTCAATACGAATTTTTGTTGAGTCGTGGCTACTTTGACAAACCTGAACTGAATATCTAAACTTCGTCATTTAAGGCAGTCTTCGCACATCACCGCATTATCCTGGTGGAGAGTGGCCCTTTAAGCCTACATCACTTTCTGATAAAACGAATTCGTGGGATGACGGCAAATTTTGTGCTGGACTCGTACTTTAGCCAATAATCAGAGTTTGAACTACAGACGATTTCCTCTACAAAAGCGTTGACGGGCTCCATACACGTGTTTTTGGTCAAGCAAGAGCCACGGGCCGAATGTATCGCTTAAATAGGTATTGACGGTACTTCTGAACGTATTCACTGAAATTAGCTTGCGAACGATGTCTTTCGAGCGAACTTTGAGGCATATCTGGTCGAATGGTTGCGTCCTCTGAAGGGTTCGCATGATAGCGATCAACTGACTTTCGAGACTTTGTTGGTATTTGTCTCATTGAACTTGAGAATTTGGCAGACTCATGGATCAGTGTAGGAGACACTGTCCATGTAAAAACAAATATGAGCTTTTTAAGAACTCGGCGAGTCCTAAGCGAAACTCAGCTGAAAAAACTCAGGGTAAATATCAGTGTCGCTTAATTTTACCGTGAAAAGCAACAAAAAAAAGATCAGTATAGGAGACACTGTCCATGTAAGAACAAATATGAACTTTTTAAGAAATGGGCGAGTTCTAAGCGAGACTCAGCTGAAAAAACTCAGGGTAAATATCGCTTAATTTTACCGTGAACAAAAAAAAAAAGTCTGGAAAGGGAAAGTATGCTTTGGCATTGTTTATGTTTTTGCAAGTCTTAAAGAAGTAGTTCCGTTTCCCAGAGAGTTTAAACTAAAACAGTTTATTTAAACTGGCGTTTCAAGGTTATGCGTACCAATTGTACATAAGGTTTCTTTTCGACTCTTTTCGAGGAACACAAATGATTCTCCTCTTCATTTTAATTCTCTGAGTGCGTTTTTATTGCGTGCTTGACGAGGATATTTAAACACGGATAATGATGACGAACTGCGCATCATATAAAATTTTTGGGAGAAGTGATTAAAACCGTAATTTAATTCTGGAATGTAACGATTGATAAGAAATTTGACCTGAGCAATGGTGAATTATTCTCATATTCTATTTCCTGATTGCCGATCCAAAGGCTGAAGCGAATTCACATCTGATTATTTCTATTTCGAGTTAAGATACCTTTAGAGAGTATCACAAGCCAACTGGAAAAAAGTTCAAACGCCTATGGGTAAATTATGAGACAGCTTTTAGACTAAATACACAAAGCAAACAACTCCGCGTAGCCGCGTTGCTAACGTGTATCGAGCCTGATGTATTGGACGTTTGCGACTGAAGAAGAGGAAGAAGATATCGATGTAGTACTGCAGCCGCCAGAAGAATACTGTGGTGGGGAGACTAACGAAACGTACGAACGGTATGTGTTCAATAAACGTGACCAACAACGAGGTGAGTCATTTGATATCTATTCGACCTCGCCACGCTCTTTGGCGAAGACATATAAAGTTGCATTGGAGAACTGAGAGATAATCTCTCAAGAGATCGCATAGTCCTAGGAATACTAAATCCTGCAACTCGAAATAAATTGATTGCTGAGCCCAAATTGAAACATCGAAGCAATTTAAAGAAAGAGCACGTGATTAAATAAATACTGTTAATACGTCGCGAAGCCCTCAGCGAAGTAACACTGGCGAAGTAACACTGACAGCTCGTGGCGAAGCAACGTCCCACGTAATAAAGGCTCCGGCTCGGGTCAGCACGACTCGGATCCTCCTCAAATCAAATGCAAGTTCTGCCTAAAGATTCACGCAAGAAAATGAAAGTTATGTGCAGCTTGGCAGAAACACCGTTAAGATTGTGGTTCTCCGTAAACCACTTCCCGAGATCGTAGGTGTGCACAAAGCCTGCAAAAGGCAAACAAGTTCACGGAGTAGACGAATTGTCCGACCATTCAGATGATTATTTTCTTAATGTAGAGTCTGTCAGTGTGATTAAAGCGGAAGAGTGCCAGCGCAAGATCTTTGCTACAATGCGCCTGAGAGAGACAAAAATTTGGCGCTATTGTTAATATTCACCAGTAGATGAGTATAAGCAAGCAATGAATGATCCAGTGCACAATCAACTTAAAGAAGCAAACAAAACGCTGACGATGTCAAACAAAACCCAACTCATGATTAGTATGAATTTCAAAAGGTTTGCCATTTCAAAAGGTTAGCTCTGTTTGAGTTTTATTACCCGACGCAACCTGGCAATCTAACTGAGCGTGAAAACCTTCGGCATGTCCATTTCGTTTTCTCTTTGAGGATTTTCGTTTCTGCTTTCTATGCTCGAACTTTTTTTCAGTTCTTCTGTTGCTACTTGCTTGCTCGCTTGTTCCGAAATTTCACTTTCAATTGACCAAAAAAAGTTAAAGAGAGGTCCCCGAAAAGGTGGACAAAGTACAATTTGGCAGATGGCGTGACAACTTTAGCTCAGCTCTCTATGCTTTGTACTCTGATAGAGCACGCTCTTCAAACCAATTACAGCGCGCGTTTTATCCGAGCTTTAATACAAAAATAAGTAATGAGACAAAACCAGAGCTCGAAGACTTATCCTCTATTGTCAATATTTGTCTACTTTGAAATATTCACGAGCTTTTGTAGATTATTTTTCACAGATTTCCTCGGTCTTTAAAAGCTGAATTACTCGTGTGTATCTTATTCAAACTGCACTAGGCGCACAAAAAAAAGAAATAAATAAATAGAGCAAAAATCTACTGCGTATGAAAAATTACGTCAACTTTGATTTCATGTTTTTTCCACACGAACTTCTGTTGAATCGGCTACTTTGACATACCTGAATTTAGTATTGAAACTTCATCAATTAATGCAGTCTTCGCTCAGATAATTGTGAAACGTTAACGACGGACGAAAAAGAAGCTGGCGTCGACAACGTCACTGCTTCTGAAACCCTAAAATAAGAGGAAAAACAAGTAAAAAGTTTTGCAAAGTATTTAAATTGACTAACTAAGTTAAAAAAAAGTGCATAATTTCATGATACAACAGATTTCACGTAAACTCACTCCATAGAGTTTGATAAGAAACTTTTAACAGAGATTTAAAACGTCTGTCCTGCCTGGACAAAATGTCTATGTAATGTAATGTCTTGCCTGGACGTGTCGATAAACATTTGTATAACCCAGTCAATATGTGTTAATGATTCGTCACTGATTGCAAACTGAGAAGAACAATTAAGAACAGTTGTGAACATTTATTACAAGACTTCTTCACCGCCGACAATTCCCAGTGACTTCCAATCTACTAGTGATGCAAAGGGTAATGATTTTTGTCTGGCAGTGGTGATTTTTAATTCACAAAAATCCACGAAATATATCATACGTGTAATGTTCTCGTGACCTGTTTGGGCACGCGCGTTCCTCAGTAGTGTAGGAATTGGCAGTACGAGATCACAAGTGTCGCGTACAAAGGCGCCAACTCTCCATAGTGCTTTCCATATTATGGAAATTATTTAGCGAAATCATTTTATGGAATTGTTTAATGGAGTCATTTAATGGAAACATTTTATAATATCAAAGTGTTGGAATACTATTGGAGACTAGCGCTACATCTCACATCATTTTTCCATTGCGTGACATTCCCAGCGCAAGCAGGGAAAAACAGCAAGCAGGCAAAGTAGGGAAAAACAGGAAAGTCTATGATGTAATAACACAGGTGCTTTCCCGAGGAAATGGGTTACCAGATTGTTATTGCTCTCAGGTCATGTGAAAGTCTCGTGAGATAATGCAATCTTTACAATAATATTTTGATAGAATTTAAGAAAATATACGACATTTTTTAAAAATATGTTTCGACAGTTCTTCTGTGATCCTTGGTTCTTATTTAAACAATTTATAGTGTATAACAAAACGCTCATTGAACAAAACAAACAACAGAGACAAAACAATGTATACAGTTACAACGAAAGTTTTAAATTAACATGATAAAGTTGATGATTGAGAGTAGGTTGCTCCCATTAAATGTGAATAGCTTCTTTGATTTTCAGTTGGAGAATTGTGGAAGCGTGATGTAAGATGCTAAAACACTCATCAGAACACGGAGTGCAACATTGTTGAGAATTTGGTAAATGTCTGAAGCTGTGAGAGGTCCTATCACTGACCAAGTGCTAACACACACGTGTGAATAAATGCCGAGAGGTTTCGCCGACATAGCAGGCATTACAGCTCACATAAAAACTTGTGAACCACACACCTACGGAGCCCAAGAGGGATAGGATCTTTCACACCAAACATATTACCTACTTTAAAAGATGAAAAAACAAACTTAATATGTATGTTATTACAATAACGCTAAGTAAAGTGGCGAATCCTTTTTTGCGTGACAACAGAAAAAGGGCCAATGTAATTAAGCTAATTTGACATAAAATGTCGGCGTGCTGTCTGAAACGGAAACCGGAGGATTGCACTCATTTCGGGTCAGCGTGAGTGCCGATTGAAAGCTGATTTTTAAAGAAAGATTACCAGTAAAGTTTGGCAGTAAAGTTTGGCAGTGGAGTTTGTCTTCAGTTTGAAGATGCAGAAACCCATCCAAATCTCTTCATCACTGGAGAGTTTAGAAGATTAGAGAAGTGGTGGTTCCATAGACACATGAAATGGACGGTGCTTGAGGAAGTTGTTATTTTTCCACAGCTTTGGTGTAACATTATTGTTTTCATTATTTCAGTTTTGTATTTTGTAATGTCCATAAGCGATCTTCAGTTTCAATTTCATATGTCAACGAGTCTGTGTCTATGAATAGTTATTTTGCTTTATCACCAAACTTCTTATTAATATAGTTATGACGAAAATCGTGCGTCTTGGAAAGATTAAGAATACACATTCCTACAAATGCCGGCGTTTTTAGAGTGACTGATTCTTTGATCTTATGAACAGCTACCAAATGTGTCATTAAAATTTTTTGATGACACATAAGTTGGCCTCGAGCTATATGTATATTTTAATTACCAATTTGGAAAATAATGTTCTGTTTTTCAGTTTTGTTGCACTGTTTTAGAGATACTGGAAATGTAATACCTTATCCAACTTTTCGATATATACCTTGTTAGTTTTTTTAATCTTTGGAGGATATTCTCTTGTGGATTTAAATGTCTGATATGGCACCATTGATCATCTTCACTTTAGAGGTTTATCAATCCTTTACCGAAATTTCTAAGTTCTGAGGGTATTTTAACAAAGCCTAAATCAATATTGAATCCGAAGCAAAAAAGAGATATTTTTAATTCTAATTTTTCAATTTCAACTTTTAATTTTTTCATTTTTCATTTAGTTTAAAATGTCAAAATATTTTGTTTGAAAAACGACTATGTCATAACTTGTGTGTTCCTCCTAGTTTCTACTGTGACTGTTTTAATAGTGCTTGCTTCAGTTAATTCTTGAATTTGATCTATTTACTTGCGAAGAACTTTCGAAAATTATTATTATCAGCCCATCCATTCTAAACAATTTCGTTGCCGAGTTCTCTACCTATGGTTAGGTCGCTACTATCGTTTGAAGTCAAGGTTTTTGGTTATGATTTATTATATAGCGAGGTAGTCTTGCGTTAAATCCGAGAATTCTGATTGTTTCTTACTTGGTCCGTACTCTGCCTTACGGACCGTCTCCGTCTCTCTTTTGGTCGCAAAAGCCAACAAATTTAAAATAAACAAGTTTGGTCTGAGTGCCATAAAATAAATCACTAACGAAAATCACCACCCACGCTTGCTCGAGTCGTACTTGGGAATATTGGCCCTCTTTCCTGACAGTACAGACCTCGCTGTGCTGGGTCTATACTGTCAAGAAATCTAACCAAAATCCCTCGGCAAGGCCCTTACGCTCGGTTAGTAAGAAGTTAATTTTAATGAAATGATACCTCAGATCTTACAAAATCCTTATCGTACATCTGGAGTACGAAGGTCTCATTAAAGTGATGGCTTTTACGGCTAACGGTTAAAACTTTGGCCAGTTCACGGCTAACAGTTAATTTCCTTATGTTCCTCTTGATAGAAAAAATTCTTACGGTTAACTTTTTATACGATCTATCAAATTTTACGCTTACGGCTACTCTATAACATGTAATTTAGTGTTAACAACTGAGTTGAAAACGTAAATTAGCCACCGTAAAGGGTAAAAAAGCTGACGTTTCGAGCGTTAGCCCTTCGTCAGAGCGATTGGAGGAATTGTGGGTTGTGTGTTGAAGTGGAGCTACGCCATTGGTGGGAATATGGTGACGAGAAAACAGGAATAAATTAGTTGAATGAAAAGCGCTCGTTGATTGCGTGGGGATGAAGGGTGCCGATTTGGAAGATAAATTTTTGTTCTAGTGTTTTACGGCTTTCCGAACTGCCTAGAAGTAAGGAAAGGCCGCAAACTGTCATTTGCTGTTTAGAATGATTAGGAAGATTAAAGTGTCTAGCGGCTGGTTTGGATGCGTCCTTGTCATTTCTTTCCACGTCGCGACGGATGGTTTAGATGTTGTGGACTGCAGTGGACTGGTTCCCTTTTTAGTTAAGCCCTCCCCAGCTGTAGATGGCTTTGAAGTGAACCCTCCAGTATTACACAATTCGCCTTGGCAACAGTCCATTGTACAGTTGGAGACTAGACCGCCATCACTGAGTATTTTGCACGCTGTTGCACAAAAAAGTAAGTTTTCAATCAATATGAGAACACATGTAATATTTTAACAATATGGGAGCTTTTCTGATGTTCTGCATGAAAGTAGATACTTCTTTTAGTAGCTTGGAGATAAATAAGCACTCACAAGGATTTTATCCACAGGATCAAAAGATCGAAAGAAGGTAGCTAGCACACCGTTTAACACGGAACCGCAGCTCTGTTTCGTTCTTAGGAATGGTCACATACTGAGATTTTATCTATACTCCCAAAAGTCAGAAGCACTTAGCACAGCATGAAAAATTAGCACGTGACCATAGCACCACGAACTGAAGAACAGCTTTTACATGAGTAGTTCTCAGTTAGAGATTCAACCATAGAGGTGAGAGTTTCAACGACCTTAAAAATCCCTAAATGCTATTTCCACTCAGCAACATATGAAAATAAACTGATTTAGAAATATTACCCTTGCAAGGTATAAACTGAACTGCGTGCTCAATCCTTGTTTTTAATTGTTTTTGTTTTTGTTTTTTTTTTTTGGCTGCATACACCAAACCTAAATAGGAGGGCATGTAATGCATGATATAAACCTTGTCTCCTCCTCATCAGCTTTTACCTATAAATAGTGTCATGACAAATCTTCCCTGACGCTTTCCTCACGGACTTTCATTTTTGCATTCATGGACCATTTAGGTTTTCATAATTCATTATCTAAATCTAGCTAAAGAATTCTAGTCGACCGCGCCTCTGTTTTGTTAACATACGGGTAACTGCAGAGAAAATCGTTCATATTAGACTCGACGTCACTAAAAGGTAATAATTTAAACAAAAAATAAGTTTTCCATTAGCTTTGGCAGTGAGTTGAAATGAACTTACAATTAACTAAAAATTTTTTATATGGGAACAATTGTTTAAATAAACTAATTTTCATTCTAGGCCTATTGTTGTTTAATTCAGTTGTTAAATTGTTGATGATTCGCTGTCAATTTTCGTTGACGATCTTCACCCATTTTATTTCGATTCTGCTGATTGAATTTACCATGATGCACTTTAGTCCACTGCATTGTAGGCTTTTTTAATTATACTTGCAGTCGGTCGCTGAAAATATTTAAACGCTTCTCAATTATAACCGCTAAAAAAAAAAAAAACGAAACGAAACATGAAATAAAAACAGGTACGAAAGAAAAAAAAAGCGAAAAGTGTATGTTTGAATCTTCTGAGACTCGTCTGGTATAGCGTTCAATGTAGTGTATCTCCATGATCTCAGCCGAAAGTTGTTGATTTTACTTTGGTCCAGTATTTTACTAGGTCCAGCATTGTCAGTGGTGCCCCCGAGGTTGTAAGTGGAGCGCCTTGCTGCTATAAGATCACTTAAGCTTTCAGGTCCTGCATCGCTGGCTAATATATTGAAAACAATGGACAATATTTTCGCTAATCGTTGTTCACGAAGACTTGAGGGACCGATACGCTTACAAAGTTCTTCATGAGACGAGGACTTATCTCTGAAAACAAAGCGGAGCACTCGTTTGATCACCATCTTTAACTTGTCAGCTGACTTCCTATCACAGAAGTGCTGTGTTTCGGAAAAGTAATTCAAGTGTGGTAGAATGAAAGCTTTATAAAGATCCCTTCTAATCTCAAAAGGAAAAAGGAAAAAATTTCTGCATTCTTTTTATTACAACGATTTACATATTTTAGCGATGTGCCTTTCGAAATTTAATTTGTCATCATTTTAGTTATTATTTAATGATCGACATTTTGACAGACGTCCATCAAAGTCAGGAGGTAAGCTCAGAAAGACTTCGCCGCATCTCATTTAATTTAAGCTCTGAGATTTTTAACTTCTCAGGTTTTCTTCCATAAGAGAAGCGCCAGGCATATCGTTTTCCGTAAGAAATGTCGGACTTGAAATATTCGAGGTACTCGCCATTGCAAACGAAGAGGGACGCCCCGCAAAAGTTTGGCCTTTCTGACCTTGTTTTCATGCAACTCGATCCAGGACTCTTGCGCTGTCCGCCAATATAAAAGTCGTGTATTGGGAGCGGTCTCCATCCTCGATCTGAATCTTTCCGTAAACTATCGAGGTTAACAAGTAACCATGAATTCAGTGCTGCTCTGTTTGCTTCTTGCGTTGCTGCCATGTGGTAAGTAATTTAAGAAACCTTTTGTTGAACTTTGCAACATTTTTGAGTTCATAAGGAGCTTTGGCCCCGAAAAAAGTTCGCAGTATGCATTCCACGGAGGCGCTATATTTCTGTCATTGGTGTAGAGAATTACATCAACGCTTGCGGCCGGTAGGTGTCTATGCGGTTACTTAAACCTGTTGATTATAAGTTAAGGTTCACCTAATAATTAATACTTCATCCATGCTCGAATTAACAAATAGAGAAGCCTTGACTGTGCTCTGTTCTGTTGTAAAGCACGCAGGAAGCGGCTAGAGCACGAAAGAAGTGTAGGGGGAAACACCGGAATGACTGATATGACTTTCCAATCAACGCATCGGAAAGGATATCAGAGCAAGCTCTTATTTTTTCACTCGAATGGTGGCCGACGTAGTTTCTGAGGCTTGTTTTACTGTGATGACTGGAGATCGCCAGATGAGCGAGCCGCGATGGACTTCAGCATGATCATATTCGCTCAGACACCGTCATGATTAGTTGGAATTTTAACAGTTATGCCAGTTTGGTTACATTTTTCATCATATATGTTTTGTTCTGTTTTGTTTTTGAACTCTGAACTTTATATACTATATGAGTGTTAGCTGTGTTTGATTTTTATTACCGTACGTAAGCTTGCAATCTAGCGGAGCGTGAAAAACTCGGAATGTCTATTTTGTTATTCCTTTGAAGGTTTTCGTATCTGCTTACCTTTTAATAACGTAAATTACGGCGCCTGGTATGTTTACAAACCTTTGTTTGGTTCTTTTGTTGCTACTTGCCGGCTTGCTTGTTCCGAAATTTCACTTTCAGTTATCGGAAAAAAGCTAGATAGAAGTCCCGGAAAAGGTCGAACATGGTAAAATTTGGCAGATGGCGTGACAGCTTTAGCTCAGCTCTATGCTCTATAATCTCATAGAGCACGCTTTTTCAACCAATGACAGCGCGCGTTATATGGGAACTTTATTAAAAACTCTCATGGAGCACGCTCTTTCATCAATGACACTACGTGTTATATCCGAACTTTAATATAATTTCAATTACGAACACAATAAATCTTGCATTGGAATAACTTGGCGCGATCTTATCATGGAGGCCGAAGCCTTCGATCAATCGGCTGAGCTTTCTATAGTTACGGGATGTGCTGACGAAAAGTTAATGTAAAATCAGGCCGAATACTTTTGGAAAGAACAAATTGTTTTGGTCGATTCCGCGATGGCTACAATACGTTCTGTCACGCCAGCAGGTCTCAAGCGCGCCAACAGAGGCTGTTTGTTCAACACCAGGTAACCAAACAACACGTATGTTATATCTTCAATTGGTCTCTGTGCCAGACTAATTGGACAGGGAGAATTCCAGCAGATGGATTGGTTTGGTCTCAAAATATAATCCAGTTGTTGATGCGGTAAATCAAATCGCTCTCGACCGTACACTTTAGGCGGGAAATGCCTCCACTGATGGGAAATTGCAAGGATATCAATCAAGAGTAGCCAATAGACATTCGGGAAAATTTAAGGATAATAATTATATGTTTTTTAATTTTTTTTAACGGTGGATGCCTCAACTTTCGGTCAAAAGAAAGAGTCCAGACAAAGAGCGGTCTCCTGATATAAATTAGTGTGAATTCAATTCTTCGCACCTTCTTGGGTGGTGTATACCTGACACGGCAAAAAAACATGCGTTCACTGTTAATTTTCCGAAATGGTGAATGACTGAGAAATTCAACATTAAACTGACGTTTTCCGATATCGGAAAA
The DNA here is from genome assembly GCF_036669915.1 of Pocillopora verrucosa. Taxonomy (NCBI): domain Eukaryota; kingdom Metazoa; phylum Cnidaria; class Anthozoa; order Scleractinia; family Pocilloporidae; genus Pocillopora; species Pocillopora verrucosa. Next base: position 2,342,311 of record NC_089322.1, on the reverse strand, counting down.
CGTGCGGCAAATTCATTGTTCACCCTCAGTAAAACTCAGGAAAAACACGAAGTTCATCGCAAGTTATCCAGCACCAGGAAAATACCAATGAATAGCCTGTTCACCTGAACGTTTTTCTATAGTTTTCCCGTGCGCGCGAACGCGGCATTTTCCAAGCGTTTTCCCACAGAATAACTAACGGTGAATGCCATGAAAACATGATGTTTGTCGATTGTTTTCCTGCTCCACGAAAACGCTATTGTATAGCTTGTTTTCCTGAACATTTTACTCAAGTTTTCCCGAGCGCGCGATCGCTGCATTTTCCGAGCGTTTTCCTCGCAGAATTACCAATGGTAAATGCCATGAAAACATGATGTTTGTCGATTGTTTTCCTGCTCCACGAAAACGCTAGTGTCTAGCTTGTTTTCCTGAACGTTATTCTATAATTTTCCCAAGCGCGCGAACGTTGCATTTGTCGAGCGTTTTCCTGCAGAATTGCAAACGGTAAATGCCAAAAAAACAAGAAAATCGTCGATTGTTTTCCTACTCCACGAAAACGCCACTGATAGCTTGTTTTCCAGAACGTTTTTCTATAGTTTTCCCGAGCGCGCGATTGCTGCATTTTCCAAGCGTATTCCCAGATAATTACTAATATCATGAAAACATGATCTTTGTCGATTTTTTTCCTGCTCCATGGAAACGCTAATGTATGGCTTGTTCAACCGAAAGTTTTTCTCTACTTTTCCCGAGTACGCGAACGATACTGTTCTCACAGAATTACTAACGACCGTGATTAAGAAATGAAGATGTGTTGTTCGTCTCTTGTTTTCCTGCTCTATGGAAACACTTGTGAACAGCTTGCATTGTTTTCCTGTAGCTTTTTGTAGTTTAATTAAGCTTATTGAGTCATTTGAGTGGATTGGATCATTTCAGGCAGTTGGGTCACTTGCACTGATTGGGTCATTTTCGCTGATGGCCACATGATAGGTTCTGCTGTTTCAGAAAGTAAATGTTATTTGAAATTATTGGGTCATCTGAAACAGTTAGGTCACTGGAACCAATTTGGTCCTTTGAGGCAATTCTGTCATTTGGGCCAGTTGGATCATTTGAGGCAGTTGGCTTTAATTGACTGATTGGGTCATTAGAGGCAGTTGGGTCACTAGAACTGGTTGAGTCATTTGAGGCAATTCAGTCTTTTAAACTGGCTGGGTCTTTTTAAGGCAGTTGCATCACTAGAACTGATTTGGTCCTTCGAGGCAATTCAGTCATCTGAACCAGTTGGTTCATTTAAGGCAGTTGGCTATTATTGACTGATCGGGTCATTTGACACAATTCAATCATTTGAGCTGGTTGGGTAGTTTAAGGCAATTCAGTCATTTGAGCTGCTTGGGTCATTTGAGGCAATTTAGTTATTTGAGCTGGTTGAGTCATTTGAGGCAATTCAGACATTTGAGCTGGTTGGGTCACTTGAGGCAATTCAGTCATTTGAGCCAGTTGGGTCATTTGAGGCAATTGTGGTATTTGAGCTGGTTGGATCATCTGGGGCAATTCAGTGATTTGAGCTGCTTGGATCATTTGAGGCAATTCGGTCATTTTAGCTGGTTGAGTCATTTGAGGCAATTCAGTCATTTGAGCTGCTTGGGTCATTTTAGGCAATTTAGTCATTTGAGCTGGTTGAGTCACTTGAGGCGATTCAGTCATTTGAGCCAATTGGGTCATTTGAGGCAATTGTGGCATTTGAGCTAGTTGGATCATTTGAGGCAATTCGGTCATTTGAGCTGGCTAGATCATTTGAGGCAATTCAGACATTTGAGCTGGTTGAGTCATTTGAGGCAATTCAGTCATTTGAGCTGCTTGGGTCATTTGAGGCAATTCGGTCATTTGAGCTGGCTGGATCATTTGAGGCAATTCAGACATTTGAGCTGGTTGAGTCATTTGAGGCAATTCAGTCATTTGAGCTGCTTGGGTCATTTGAGGCAATTCAGTCACTGGAGCTGGTTGGATCATTTGAGGCAATTGTGGCATTTGAGCTGGTTGGATCATTTGAGGCAATTCAGTAATTTGAGCTGGTTGGGTCATTTGAGGCAATTCAGTCATTTAAGCTGGTTGAATCATTTGAGGCAATTCAGTCATTTGAGCCGCTTGGATTAATTGAGGTAATTCAGTCATTTTAGCTGGTTGAGTCATTTGAGGCAATTCAGTCATTTGAGCCAGTTGGGTCATTTGAGGCAACTGAGGTATTTGAGGCAGCTGGATCATTTGAGGCAATTCAGTCATTTGAGCTGCTTAGGTCATTTGAGGCAATTTAGTCATTTGAGCAGCTTGGGTCATTTGAGGCAATTCAGACATTTGAGCTGGTTGGGTCATTTGAGGCAATTCAGGCATTTGAGTCAGTTGGGTCATTTGAGGCAATTGTAGCATTTGAGCTGGTTGGATCATTTGAGGCAATTCAGTCATTTGAGCTGGTCGAGTTATTTGAGGCAATTCAGTCATTTGAGCCATTTGGGTCATTTGAGGCAATTCAGTCATTTGAGCTGGTTGGGTCATTTGAGGCAATTCAGTCATTTGAGCTGCTTGGGTCATTTGAGGCAATTCAGTCACTGGAGCTGGTTGGATCATTTGAGGTAATTGTGGCATTTGAGCTGGTTGGATTATTTGGGGCAATTCAGTCATTTGAGCTGCTTGGATCATTTGAGGCAATTCAGTCATTTTAGCTGGTTAAGTCATTTGAGGCAATTCAGTCATTTGAGCTGCTTGGGTCATTTAAGGCAATTTAGTCATTTGAGCTGGTTGAGTCACTTGAGGCGATTCAGTCATTTGAGCCAATTGGGTCATTTGAGGCAATTGTGGCATTTGAGCTAGTTGGGTCATTTGAGGCAATTCGGTCATTTGAGCTGGCTAGATCATTTGAGGCAATTCAGACATTTGAGCTGGTTGAGTCATTTGAGGCAATTCAGTCATTTGAGCTGCTTGGGTCATTTGAGGCAATTCGGTCATTTGAGCTGGCTGGATCATTTGAGGCAATTCAGACATTTGAGCTGGTTGAGTCATTTGAGGCAATTCAGTCATTTGAGCTGCTTGGGTCATTTGAGGCAATTCAGTCACTGGAGCTGGTTGGATCATTTGAGGCAATTGTGGCATTTGAGCTGGTTGGATCATTTGAGGCAATTCAGTAATTTGAGCTGGTTGGGTCATTTGAGGCAATTCAGTCATTTAAGCTGGTTGAATCATTTGAGGCAATTCAGTCATTTGAGCCGCTTGGATTAATTGAGGTAATTCAGTCATTTTAGCTGGTTGAGTCATTTGAGGCAATTCAGTCATTTGAGCCAGTTGGGTCATTTGAGGCAACTGAGGTATTTGAGGCAGCTGGATCATTTGAGGCAATTCAGTCATTTGAGCTGCTTAGGTCATTTGAGGCAATTTAGTCATTTGAGCAGCTTGGGTGATTTGAGGCAATTCAGACATTTGAGCTGGTTGGGTCATTTGAGGCAATTCAGGCATTTGAGTCAGTTGGGTCATTTGAGGCAATTGTAGCATTTGAGCTGGTTGGATCATTTGAGGCAATTCAGTCATTTGAGCTGGTCGAGTTATTTGAGGCAATTCAGTCATTTGAGCCAGTTGGGTCATTTGAGGCAATTCAGTCATTTGAGCTGGTTGGGTCATTTGAGGCAATTCAGTCATTTGAGCTGCTTGGGTCATTTGAGGCAATTCAGTCACTGGAGCTGGTTGGATCATTTGAGGTAATTGTGGCATTTGAGCTGGTTGGATTATTTGGGGCAATTCAGTCATTTGAGCTGCTTGGATCATTTGAGGCAATTCAGTCATTTTAGCTGGTTAAGTCATTTGAGGCAATTCAGTCATTTGAGCTGCTTGGGTCATTTAAGGCAATTTAGTCATTTGAGCTGGTTGAGTCACTTGAGGCGATTCAGTCATTTTAGCCAATTGGGTCATTTGAGGCAATTGTGGCATTTGAGCTAGTTGGGTCATTTGAGGCAATTCGGTCATTTGAGCTGGCTGGATCATTTGAGTCAATTCAGTAATTTGAGCTGGTTGGGTCATTTGAGGCAATTCAGTCACTGGAGCTGGTTGGATCATTTGAGACAATTGTGGCATTTGAGCTGGTTGGGTCATTTGGGGCAATTCAGTCATTTAAGCTGGTTGAATCATTTGAGGCAATTCAGTCATTTGAGCCGCTTGGATTATTTGAGATAATTCAGTCATTTTAGCTGGTAGAGTCATTTGAGGCAAATCAGTCATTTGAGCCAGTTGGGTCATTTGAGGCAACTGAGGTATTTGAGGTGGCTGGATCATTTGAGGCAATTCAGTCATTTGAGCTGCTTAGGTCATTTGAGGCAATTTAGTCATTTGTGCTGGTTGAGTCTTTTGAGGTAATTCAGACATTTGAGCTGGTTGGGTCATTTGAGGCAATTCAGGCATTTGAGTCAGTTGGGTCATTTGAGGCAATTGTAGCATTTGAGCTGGTTGGATCATTTGAGGCAATTCAGTCATTTGAGCTGATCGAGTTATTTGAGGCAATTCAGTCATTTGAGCCAGTTGGGTCATTTGAGGCAATTCAGTCATTTGAGCTGGTTGGGTCATTTGAGGCAATTCAGTCATTTGAGCTGCTTGGGTCATTTGAGGCAATTCAGTCATTTGAGCTGCTTGGGTCATTTGAGGCAATTTAGTCATTTGAACTGGTTGAGTCATTTGAGGTAATTCAGACATTTGAGCTGGTTGGATCATTTGAGGCAATTGTGGCATTTGAGCTGGTTGGATCATTTAAGGCAATTCAGTCATTTGAGCTGGTTGAGTCATTTGAGGCAATTCAGTCA